>NC_057391.1:35772468-35775657 GCF_019320065.1 Cervus canadensis
GGTGGAGAGGGAGATGGGAGGGGGGATCGGGATGGGGAATAAGTGTAAATCTATGGCTGATTCATATCAATGTATGACAAAACCCACTGGAAAAAAAAAATAAAAAAAAAATAAAAATATATAGCCCTTCTTCATCTAGAATCATGTTCTACTAGATCACATGAACCAAGCAGTTTATATTACAGCAGAGAGAGACTTAGAGACTTAGGTTACAAATACAGAACCTGGGTCTCCCAGCCCTCACTGAAAGATCTGTTCATGCTATATGATACAGACTCTGCTTCATCACACTGCTGTCCTAGCCTTCAGCTCCTATCCTCTCTAATCAATTTCACCTGTTACCCCAGTGGCTCAGCAGTGCAGAAACAGTACAGCAGAGTCTGCTTGCAGTATAGGAGACTTGGGTTCGATCCCTGGACCAAGAAGGCCCACTGGAGAGGGAAAAGGTAACTCACCCCAGTATTCTTGGGTGGGAAATCCCATGGACAGAGGAACCTGGCAGGCTATATAGTCCATGGGGTCACAAAAGAGTTGGACACAATTTAGCAACTAAACAACAACAAATTATCTGTCTAGTTATCATCTAAATATCCACTTATCTATCTACTACTATCCACCTCGTCTTTTACCTATATTTTTAATTCTGCACCTTTCCTATCCATCTTCATTTTCTCCCAGTCCTCTCCCATCCTCCTCTGCCCCCCTCTACACGAGTAAGACTAAACTTTTGGTGAAATGGAAATGTACTTCTTAAAAAAACTATAAGTACACTATGAAGCCATTGCAGATATCTGATGGTGGACTGTCACAATAAAAGGACTGTCACAATAAAAATGATAATGTGAGCAATTTGTGGGCTGAAATGAGGACAGGAGTAGGAGGGTGGGGGGAGATGAAAAGATTTGTAGTGCAACTGATTAAGCACAAGGTAATATGAAGAATGTATGAAATGCAAGACTTGAAAGTCTGTATGTGGCTCACATATATCAGAATATGAGGAATGCTACCAGGATTACACACATATATCAGGAGATGAGCTTTGTCACATGGGTTGCATCAATTGTCCACCTCATTGGCATTCTGCCTCTAACAAAGTAGCAATAAAAAAACACTTTCTGGTGATGTGCTAAGTACTAGAGCAGATAGCTAGCTATCTCTAAGCTTCACAACAACCTAAAATGCTAGGTACATTATTGACCTTATCTGAAACCATTCTATTCTTTTCAGCTCATTTTTAGTTCTAAGCTTTGCTTGCCTTTTATTAAATATTAGGACCAGAACTGCATACAATATTCTGCCACATTTTATACAAGGATAAAGCTAAAAGAAGGTAGGTGTAAAAAAATTCATCAAACACATTTTGAATAAATATTTGTGCAGTATTTAATTTAGCATTCCAACGGTTACATTTAACCCAGATAATAATAAAATTAATTGTAAAAATTCAGTTATCTTTAGTGCCATAATTTTCACAATGAAAAATATACCCAACTTCCTTGCAGCTACTGTTTTTCATTAGGCACACTTATAAGAGAGTTGATTTCTAAGCTGAGGTAAGTTGGAGAAAGGCAAGCACAATACATTCATTTGCTGGGGTGGACTGTAGTAGTGATGACAGGAAACCATTTGATAGAAGCAGCAGCAGCAGCAACTTTGCAGCCCATTTCTGCGGCGTGCCTTTGGGAGTCTATTCTTCACAATAATTCCATAAGCTATTTAATATTCAGTATTACATTTAATTTATTTATTTATTTTTTTTTTTTAATTTTTTTATTAGTTGGAGGCTAATTACTTCACAACATTTCAGTGGGTTTTGTCATACATTGATATGAATCAGCCATAGATTTACACTTATTCCCCATCCCGATCCCCCCTCCCATCTCCTCTCCACCCGATTCCTCTGGGTCTTCCCAGTGCACCAGGCCGGAGAACTTGTCTCATGCATCCCACCTGGGCTGGTGATCTGTTTCACCATAGATAGTATACATGCTGTTCTTCTGAAACATCCCTCCCTCACCTTCTCCCACAGAGTTCAAAAGCTGTTCTGTATTTCTTGTGTCTTTTTTTGTTTTGGCATTTAGGGTTATCGTACCATCTTTCTAAATTTCCATATATACGTAGTTAGTATGCTGTAATGTTCTTTATCTTTCTGGCTTACTTCACTCTGTATAATGGGCTCCAGTTTCATCCATCTCATTAGAACTGGTTCAAATGAATTCTTTTTAACGGCTGAGTAATATTCCATGGTGTATATGTACCACAGCTTCCTTATCCATCATCTGCTGATGGGCATCTAGGTTGCTTCCATGTCCTGGCTATTATAAACAGTGCTGCGATGAACATTGGGGTGCACGTGTCTCTTTCAGATCTGGTTTCCTCAGTGTGTATGCCCAGAAGTGGGATTGCTGGTCATATGGCAGTTCTATTTCCAGTTTTTTACAGGAATCTCCACACTGTTTTCCATAGTGGCTGTCTGTTACTGTTTGCATTCCCACCAACAGTGTAAGAGGGTTCCCTTTTTCTCCACAGCCTCTCCAGCATTTATTGCTTGTAGACTTTTAGATAGCAGCCATCCTGACTAGCGTGTAATGGTACCTCATTGTGGTTTTGATTTGCATTTCTCTAATAATGAGTGATGTTGAGCTTCTTTTCATGTGTTTGTTAGCCATCTGTATGTCTTCTTTGGAGAAATGTCTGTTTAGTTCTTTGGCCCATTTTTTGATTGGGTCATTTATTTTTCTGGAATTGAGCTGCAGGAGTTTGCTTGTATATTTTTGAGATTAATCCTTCGTCTGTTTCTTCATTTGCTATTATTTTCTCCCAATCTGACGGCTGTCTTTTCACCTTACTTATAGGTTTCTATTTGTAGTTGCAAAAGCTTTTAAGTTTCATATAGATCCCATTTTGTTTGTTTTGCTTTTATTTCCAATATTCTGGGAGGTGGGTCATAGAGGATCCTGCTGTCATTTATGTCGGAGAGTGTTTTGCCTATTTTCTCCTCTAGGAGTTTTATAGTTTCTGGTCTTACATTTAGATCTTTAATCCATTTTGAGTTTATTTTTGTGTATGGTGTTAGAAAGTGTTCTAGTTTCATTCTTTTACAAGTGGTTGACCAGTTTTCCCAGCACCACTTGTTAAAAGGTTGTCTTTTTTCCATTGTATATCCTTGCCTCCTTTGTCCAAATGATA
>NC_057391.1:36075757-36180627 GCF_019320065.1 Cervus canadensis
TCTGTCCACAGGGATTCTCCAGCAAGAGAGAGTGGGTTGCCATGCCCTCCTCCAGGGGAACTTCCCAATCCAGAGATTGAACCTAAGTCTCTTATGTCTCCTGCATTGGCAGGCAGGTTCCTTACCACTAGCGCCACCTGGGATAACCTTTGTAAGTGTCTGCATACTAATGTCAGAGTGTAAGCTCTGTCAACAGAAGAGAAAATCCCTAATAAGTTCATGAATTAGATGCCTGTTCACATATCAGATTTATATAAGGTGACTTTACAATTTTTCATCCAAACCAACTTTTGGGAGTAGAGGGGTATTATATTTATTATATACTGATACATAACAAATTATCTCCAAATTTAGCAGCTTAAAACAACAAATACTGGTTATCTCACACACTTTCTCATGGTCATAAATCCAGGAGAGGGTTAGTTGGGTATTTGTGTCTCAGGATCTCTCAAGCAATGGCAGTCAAGATATAGACCCAGAATATAGTCACATATAGGCATGTCTGTACCAATAAAAGTCCATCTAGTCAAAGCTATGGTTTTTCCAGTAGTCATGTATGGATGAAAGAGTTGGACTATAAAGAAAGCTGAGCACCGAAGAATTGATGCTTTTGAACTGTGGTGTTGGAGAAGACTCTTGAGAGTCTCTCGGACTTCAAGGAGATCCAACCAGTCCATCCTAAAGGAAATCAGTCCTGAATATACATTGGAAGGACTGATGCTGAAGCTGAAACTCCAATACTTTGGCCACCTGATGCAAACAGCTGACTCATTTGAAAAGACCCTGATGCTGGGAAAGATTGCAGGTGGAAGGAGAAGGGGACAACAGAGGATGAGATGGTTGGATGGCATCACCGACTCAATGGACCTGAGTTTGAGTAAACTTCAGGAGTTGGTGATGACAGGGAGGCCTGGCGTGCTGCAGTCCATGGGATCACAATAGAGTTGGACACAACTGAGTGAACTGACTGACAGGCTTGTCTGGGGTGGAGGACA
Organism: Cervus canadensis; assembly: GCF_019320065.1. Classification (NCBI taxonomy): domain Eukaryota; kingdom Metazoa; phylum Chordata; class Mammalia; order Artiodactyla; family Cervidae; genus Cervus; species Cervus canadensis. Next base: position 36,076,753 of record NC_057391.1, read on the forward strand.
GGCTTCCAAAGCTCCAAATGGCTGTTGGCAGGAAGCTTCAGCTCCTCACATGAGCCTTTCCCTGAAGACTGTTCCTGAGGAGGCATCAGGCTCCCCCAAGAATGAATGATTAGGGAGACGGAGAAGGGAAGAGAGAAAGAGAGAGAATCTAACCTCAGAAGTAATATACTATCACTGTTGTCTCAATTCTATTGGTCAGACAGACCAGCTCTGGTGCAATGTAATAGATAACTAAAAGTATGAATACTTGGAGACAGGGACCATTAGGTACCATCTTAGAGGATGGTTACTTACTACAGGTGTTACTAATAATTAAGCCGGGCCAACAGGCATAAATGAGGACTTGCGTGCATGCTCAGTGGTGTCATACTCCTTGTAACCCTGTGGACTGTGGCCCACCAGGCCCTCTGTCCATGGGATTCACCAGGCAAGAATACTGGAGTGGGTTGCAGGGCCCTCCTCCAGGGTATCTTCCCCCCCCCCCCCCCCCCCACCCCACCCCCCAGGGAACAAATCCAGGTCTCCTGTGTCTTCTGTATTGCAGATGGACTCTTTACTGCTGAGCCACCGAGGAAGCCCATAAATGAGAACAGTCCTTGACAAATCAAAGTTTATATTCACCTGAACTTTATGTCTTGATTTACATTAATCATATCAGGAAGCAATTTTCTATCTGTAAAATTATTTAGTCCTATTATTAAGTCAGTAAAAATCCATGATATAATAACTGCCACAACACTGTTCTCACTCCCACCAGTTCTCTCTCATGATATTGCTGGAAGCCATCAGCAGTCAACAACCAATAGCTTCTCAACCAGATCTCTTTTTTACTGAAATCTGGATTGTTGCTCCTCTGGGTCCCTCACAATTTCATCAGGCCCTTAAAGATCCATATATGTTCCTTCAACAGTCTGATTGATTCATAAATAGTAAAACATTAATAATAATGGCTCCCCTTCAGGGGCCTTGCAAAACAATAATATTGAAAATAAAGAATTTATTAATCTAATAGGTCTTAGTAAGACTAATCCTGAAATTACAACCATGATATTTTCTATGACAGATCAATCTACTGGGAGAGGAAAGCACTAAAATCAAAATAGAATTCGCTAATCATTATTGGTAATGCCTACCTTGAGCATTTTCCTTCAACAGTTATCTTGGTCATTATGCTATCTTAGTAACTTTCAGTGAACTTGGCTCTGGTGCTTAAGTCAATTCTAAGTCACTTTCTGAGTTTTAAAACAAGAACTAAAGCAAAGGGGACATAAATATTATAGTAAGTGGCATTGTACTCTTATTCACTAGAACTAAGTTAAGTAAACCAGTTGGATCAGAAAAACAATCTTTTCCTTCCAATAACCATTAGAATAAAGGCAACAAAAAATTAAATTTGTCTACATTAGGATTATTTGGGAGAAACTCAAATTATTCTTTTTTACCCTGTTTACTATCTGTTCAGAAGTGAGCTCATTAAAGCTGGAGAATGTGGTGGCTATATCAAATATAGCAATAAATATCATATCAGAGTCACAGTGGTAATCTGGGAGTCAAGCTTAAAGCCAGAGATTTTCCATTCATGATTCAGTGCTGCTGATACACTGAAAAGACTGAGAGAACAAGCAGAGGCTGTATCTCCTTCCTCCTAATTGTTTGTTCAACCTCATGACCAGGCAAGTCAGGAAATGACTATGTGAAGAATGAAAATGACTATAAACTTCCCATCAAAGTCAAGCAAGAAACAATGAGCCAGAGGGAATGGAAATAAAGCATTTCAGGAATGTCTATCATGATTCATTACTTACTTTCAACCAATTTCCAGACCATCTTGACAAGCCCTGTTAGTAAGGATAAAGGAAAGTAACTGCTTGACCAGGGTACATTAAATTGCTCTCCTTCTTCCTCCTCAGATGTGCTGGGGAAACAAGTGAGTTGCTATTTCCTGACTTTTTTCCCCTGTTGATGATATATCTTCCCATCATTTATAAGCTCAGGTCCTTTTTCTCATTTCGGTTTTAAAACAAACCTCCTGCCAGCTAAAGCTGACTTCGCCTTGCTAGAGGCTGGGTAATTCCTCTAGGCAGTAGAGTATCTCATTAGTTACTTGGAAGCTATTTTCCTTAGTGGAGTCCTGTCAACAAATTTTTTTCCTTGCTCATCTACTCCCCTCCAGTTCAGGGACCACTATTGATTTACCCTAAGTTAAGTCAATTTACTCTGAAATTTTTCTAGCTGTGATTTGGGACTATGCATTCAGATGCACAGAACACTCATCATGAATCACATCTACATGTCTTTAATCTTAAACCTTTAAGCATCTGCTAAGATTATTTCTGCTTCTCTCTTGTTTGTAACACACAACATTATTTAATACAGAAATAAATTGCAAACCTTCTCTTTGTCTATAAGTGGTCTTAGATGAGATATTCCTATGCCAAGAAAATGTTTTGTTTGTTTATAAACTGCATAAAGGAAAGGAGTATTCACTCCTATTTGAAAGAAACTGAAAACTAACCTTATTCCTTAGACTATGTTTTCTAATTAAGCTAAAAGTGTTTCTTTTCTAGTCTGTTCTAAATTGCCTGGTCTTTCTGTCAGATTTCCTGGACTTTATAATAATACAGCTTGTTCCTAAACTGAATTTCTGATTTACAGGCACAAGTCTGATAAAATTAGCTGCTTCCTATCAAACATAGTCCACATTGCTCCTCACTTCTGGCTATCACCAGCTATACAGAATTGAAACCTGGGCATATAACACAAAAAGGGTGCCTTATGCTCTTGCGTTTCCTTCCCACTTGCACATTACAACTATTAGATTCATATAATGAACACATAAGGAGTACCTGATATGTGCTATACAATTAAAAGAGAGTCCTTTCTCACCAGGCAAATAAAATTTCAAGAATTTTCCGTTTATTTTCTTTTCAAACTTTGCCCAGTGGTTTTCAAACTTTTTTAGTTTATCATTTTTTCAAAACTAATATTACTTAATATATGTCGTTGCTTAGTCACTAAGTCATGTCTGACTCTTTTGTAACCTCATGGTCTATAGCCTGCCAAGCTCCTCTGTCCGTGGGATTTTCCATGCAATAATACTGGAGTGGATTGCCATTTCTTCTCCAGGGGATCTTCCCAACCCAGGAATCGAGCCACCTTCTCCTGCATTGGCCGACAGATCCTTTACCACTATGCCACCAGGGAAGCTTACTTAACATATAACACAGATAAAAACTGAAAAGCCAGTTTAGCAGCAGGCTTAGTGGAGGGCAGCCACACAAAACCCTAACACTCAGCCTCCAAAGCAGACACTGAAGCAAGCACCTTTGAGAATCTTTGAGCCTCATAGAGCACCTTTAAATCCAGGGACATAGCCAATCACATATTTGGGGGGTTATAAAACGTGACTCAGAGGCACTGTAGGACTCGCCCATCATCCACCAACCAGAGGCATACCCAAAACTATCCGTGTCTCCTGATATGCAGGTTCCAGGTTCTTTCCAAGGAACAATAACCACTTCTCGCTTTAAGTAATATTGACAATTTGTCAGAAATATTTCTTCTAAGGTTTGATGAATTCTTAAGATAGGTTTGATTACATTCTAGAAGCAAAAAAGATAAAGCCTCCAGAATTGCTCATCTCTGATATTAGACCTTAAAAGTTGATTTTTTAAAGTCTTATCTCTTCCATAAAGCAGATGGATGAGAAGGTATTTCAAGAGCCTCTCACAAGTCAGAGCACTAACTATAGCTCAGAGGAAAGAAAAGATTTATTCACCTTTGAATCACTGCAAGAAATTCCTGCTACTAATACCTCTCTTAGCAAATAGCAATCCTGTACATCTCCAGGAAAATAAAAATGAAATGGTAAACACTGTTGCAAGCCCAAGGCTGCCAGCCATCTCAGTTTATTTCTCTTCCATTGTTTTGCCCTTTTGTACCATTGCCCCAGATGCTTTCTCACATCTTCTTTTAATATTTAGAGTGAAGTTATAATATCACAACCTTTGCCTCCATTTTCCCATGTCATGTGTCCCACTGCTAATAATGTGAAGTGAAGTGAAGTCGCTCAGTTGTGTCCGACTCTTTGTGACTCCATGGACTGTAGCCCACCAGGCTTCTCTGTCTATGGGATTTTTCCAGGCAAGAGTACTGGAGTGGGTTGCGATTTCCTTCTCCAGGGGATCTTCCCGACCCAGGGATCAAACCACGGTCTCCCGCATTGCAAGCAGACACTTTACCCTCTGAGCCACCAGGGAAGCCCTAATAATACATACCCATTATTAAGAATACAGTGGCAGCTACAACACAGTGGTCAGAACAGGAAAAATGCCTCCTCCTACATCACTGCTCATTATTGATCACTGCTATGCATATATCTAAACTACTCTTAAAAACTAATTTGGGCTGGCTTCATCTCAAGCTCTTAATCACAATAAAACATTTTTTCTCTCTTCATCAATTAGTATAGCCTGGAGTCTAACTGATTTTTTTAGAAAAACAGTTAATTTCAATCCTTTACTTAAACTAAAAACATTAACTGTTACCCCATGCTATGCTGGTAAAACATTAAACCCAAGCTCCCAAGGTATACTGCTTTTATATTACAGGTATTGATATGTGACCCTTACCATTATAGACCAATTAAAAGTGAAATTTTATGGTATCCCAGCATGCAGTCTGCTTTTAAACATTAAAAAAAAAATGGAGAGTGAAGAATAATGAATTACAAAGGCAGCTGAAACTATCAAAAAGTGCTTCATTTAAAAAGGCACTTTCCATAGTTGTGATTCAGATGTTGATGCTCATAGCTAAATTAGTTTACTACTCAACTGCATTAAATTCCCTAATTATTCATTTATTACCATGTATACTGTTTAAAGAGGCCAAATACCCTCAAGGTCAATTGCTTTATTTTTGTTTTTAATATACACTAATTCCTTGAAACTGATGATCAAGTATATCGATAGATTTCTTCAGTAAAGAGCTTGGTTTTATGTTACTTGGCCGATATATTTTGGAAATTTTTCCAAGAATATTCAGAAGTCATATACCTGTAACACCCTATGATTTATTATCCTCGTTGCACAGTTATATGATGTAAGGAATAGCGTGTTGGTTTGTCATATTTGTATAAAATAAGTAAAAACATCATTTTATCACAAAAGTGTCTGCTATATTAATGACTTTGCTTTTTAACTGCATATTTAATTTTTCATGATTTTGCTTCTCCGACTGGTTTAACCTCATATATGTACAAATTAAGTCTCTCTAAATGTTTTTGATATAGAAAAAGAAGATATGCAATGTCTCACATAAACCATATTAAAATAGACCCAACTTATGTTATTATGCAAAGTAGCCTTACAATAAAATAAAAAGAACACAGAGTCATCCAAATTCTTTGAAAATACTGTAAGCCTTTTTTACACAAGGATATGTCCTGAGACCTTCATAAATCCCAAATTTGTGAATATACTAAAGCATATTATTTCCTTCATAAAATTCAATGAGGTACAACTGAAAAATTTAGGTGATTACTTCAGACTCTTAATGATTCCATAAATAAAAGACTGGACTCATTTGTAAAACTATTAAAATGAGTTCTGCCTCTAAAATAAACTTACCATTACATTACATCATGTCATTACTGTAATAATGTGACACAAAATTAACTGAGTCTCTATAGTCTTACAGCTTAAATTGGACTTTGCCCAGGCATGCATAGCCAAGTGCTTGTGTGGGAGCTGAAATCCACCTGCCAGGCTGAGAATCAGGGATACAGCTGCATCAGGCCTGCATCAGCTTAGTGGAAAGGGTTACTTTTTCTAGTTCTTGCAAAGGCTCTATAAATTCCATTGGTGATTCTTCTTCTAACTTGGACAAGCCAAAGGTGAGTAATAAATCACACAGTTAGAGACTAGAGTGTTTTTTCTAGTCTACCTGTTAGCACTACTGCTTAGAAGGAAACATGAAGTATCTGGGATCCTAGCCTGAAGGAAGATGTCTGGCTTACTCCTGTACAAGGATTCAGAACACCTGAGGCAGAGAGATGTATGGATTCTTCATCCTTCATGCCCCAAGGGAGGATGGGTAAATGAGTCACTCTATATGGTACCAGGTAACACAACTCACTGCCCTGTGCTGAAGAGGATGGCAGAACTAGAACAGTGCCTGGTATATTCTCAGAGATGGAATTTCCCAAAAAAGATAATGCTCAGTAGAGGCCATTTTATATTTGATCTATTTGAGAAATCACCAGGGGTGAAGCAGTGGGGAGATAGGAGGTCTCAGGTCTCCTAGGGAAATTTGGGGGAGGTATTCAAATGATGAAACTAAAAGAGTTTTCCCCAGGATAGGAAAAGAAGAAAGACTCAGCATTCAGGTGCCCAAAGCACAAGATTCTTCTGCAAGCTTTGCCCATAGTACTAGGAAAAAAAGACTTTGAAGGCAGAGAACCAGGAATCATTTGGCAAGGTTTGATCATGGAAAGAGCCAGGAGAGCTAGAGAATAACAAGTGTGGAAAACCTGAAATGTAATGAAGCTGGGGACAGACAAACCCTGTGCACTCCTGGCCCAAACCATTTTGACAGCAGGAATGAAAAAGCAACAGCTAACCCCACTGAAGCCAAAACTGTGCCAAATCTCAAGGACATCAGGGAGGACAAAATGAGAAGCTTCCTGCTTCCCCTCCTCTTTCTGCTCATGGGAAAGGGTGACGGTTATCACTTTGGTTGTTAAATCACTATTCCAGGAAAAATGATGTCACTCATATTAGAAGGCTAGAGAGAAACCTGAGGCAGATTATTTGAGGACTGATTCCTAGGTTCTGAGCCCAGTCCTTGATGAAGGAGGAATGGAAGAAGAGGGAAGCCAAGAATGGCAAGGAAACTTTTCTCACTTTTTTCAAGTAACTGTGCCCCCATACAAATAGGAGAAATGTCTGTAAGCTGCCAGAGATGCAGAGGCCCAAAGAAGCACTGAATAAATGCCAAAAGTTTCAAATGAAAGGAATATAATTAAAGCTAAGAAAAGCTCTATTTAACTGATGCTTTCTAAGCATAAATGAAGTTTCTAGGTAAATGTTTTTGTATTAAAATGCAGGCACCAAATCTTTTTCTCTGAGTCTCTGAGATTGCACTGAAAACCAATCGGTTTACATGTGTCCACAGGTTCTAAAACTTGCTTCAATAGGAATATATCTTTCCCTTATCGAAATCAAAAATAAGTTTTTTGAAATTTCTGCTTGGAATAGAGATATGTGGTATATATGGGGCCTGACCAGATGGACTGATTGGGTATTTGGTCTAGGTATATGGCACAGTGAAGATTTCTACATTCAGTTATTTCCAGGATGGTTCACTTTCCCGTATATACTGAACTACAATGGTCTTGAGCAAATTAAACTAAATTGTTGATAAAAACATGATTGTTTTAAATTACTAACATTTCTATTTCAGGGATAGAGTGTTTTGACTTAGGCCTGAATTACACACAAGAGAAAGAGATAAGAAAGGGTTTGAGAGTAGTCTGCCCAGAACTAGGATTAGCAAAATGTTCTTCCATAAACTAAGACACCTCCACAGTCCTTTAATAAAGAGTGATTTGTTAATCCCTCCGTATCCCTCAGTGAAGGATTGGCTTACAGGCCCCCCTTGTGGACACCAAAATCTCTGGACACTCGAGTCTCTTATATAAAATGATGTAGTACTTGCATATAACCTTCCTACAACCTCCTGTACACTTTATATCATTTCTAGATTACTGATAATACCTAATACAATGTAAATGCTATGTAAATAGCTGTAAATGTAATGTAAATGCTATATAAATAGTTGCCTGCTAGCTGGGAGGGGGATTGCAAATTCAAGCTTGGCTTTTTGAAACTTTCTGAAATTCTTTTTCTTTCCTGAATGTTTTTGATCTGTGGTTGGCTCAATCAAAGAGTCAACCAGGTTGGCAGAACTCAGAGATAGAGAGGGCCAATTGTACAACTGCAAACAAAAAATGTTTTCTACTTGAAACTCTTTAGTATGAAATTTTTTTAATTTAAATTAAGGGTAAAAGATGTAATAAAAGTAAAAAAGCAAAACTTTTTACTGCTGAGACTTTTTTACCCTGTGCTCCAAACTTAAAATGGAATAAAACAATAAACACTATAAATACTGTTTGCTTGACTCTTTCAACCTCTAAATATTACTTTCTTTTTTCCACTGAGTCATTATGCAATTATCACAGAATATAATGTTGAAGATATGACCGTTTTAGTTAAAATTACATGCATATATGTATACTTTATATTCTGTACCATATGTTTTACAAAGAAAATAAAATAAGTAATAGAGTACAAATAGAAAAAAAACTGGAAAAGATGTTAAGACAAAACTTGAAGGCCAGTGTTTATATTCTTTTATCTCTCATTATTATCTTTTATTCAGTGTGCAGTGACTCTGTGCAACTAGGTGGTGAAAGACAATTCTCCATGGTCTCCTGCTTTTCTTGTGAGCAGAGGCACTGACAGCTTTTGCTCTGGACTACCTTTACAAGGATGCTTATATAGCAAACATGCTGTCCAATAAAATAGAGGTCTCCATCTAGGGAGAAGTCTGGGCATGTTTGCTAGTAGCTCCTTACAAAAGATTGGGGTTTCTAAACTCACACTCCTCAGCTCTGATACAAAGCACTGTCTATGCAGCATCCATCTACACCCATCTCCATGTAAGCCCTGTGCGATCTGGGAGGTAAGGGGAACTGAGACAAACACAAAGTTCACGATGACAGCCATGCTGTAACAATGTCCTCTGTATCTGACTCAGGAAACCTGTGCCTTTTGCTAGCTTTGCTAAAACTGTGCAGGCTAACCTGTGAGTTTGCAAACAAGGTAAAACCTTAACGCCTTCACAGTTCTTGAACACACTGTACAGTGGAGGTTCTTTTGTGCTCTCGTCTGGAAAGAAGTTGGCATTTTTGTTATTATCATTATTTCAGAAAGCTTTGACTTAAATGATGATGACAAAATGCCCTTGGAGCCATTTCCAGGATGCTGGAGCCAAAAGTGAAAAAAAGAAAAGGAAATGGAGATTTCAGACCTTAAAGAGCAATACAGTAATTTAAACTTATGAGTTGAAGACCCAAGTAGTAAAATACTATATATTACAATTAGCTGACAAAGGAAAAGGCAGTAGTTCATAGAGGAAAGAAATAAATAATAAGCTCTTAAACTTAGTAAGAGTTGAGATAAATCGGACTCATTTATCTTCAGTGATATATGTGATCTCTTCTCTTTGAACCTCACCCTTTTTCTCACTGGGCACTAGTTTCTCTCTTTGTGATCTGACATTCTTTGTAGGCTCACAGCCTCACCTCATTGCAGGAATCGGATTGTCAGCAACAGATTTTAAGATGCCACAGGGTCAACAGACTTTCTTTGCCTATTTAGTTCATCTGTATTTCATTCTTTTTGATATGACCTTGATTTCTGAACTATCAAAGAAAACAACAGGATGTGATGGCTAAAAAGAGAGATACACAGAGAGAGAAGAGAAAGACAGAATTCATCAAGTCTACAACTCTCACTGTAAAGATAAGAAAAGTAAGAGCTAGAGAAATTATATTATCCAAGCTCATCTTGCTGTATTTGAAACTCATTATGACAATCCAGGAATTTATATCATAGGGCTCTCTGAAATCAGGGAAAGAAAGACATCACTTTGATGTCTTTATTTAACAATATCACTGAAATATTTTTGCAATTTTTTTTTCTTCTAATACAGTCTTTAGACTGAAGTTGCTTACTTTTGAGATATGGAAATTCTATTTAAGATCTTTGAGATTTCCAGTGTTTTTGAAAGAGTTTTTGTTTATGAAATTATTTATTTTAATGATGAACACTGCAAAATGGTAAATTTCAAATATCAATAGTTTTTAAACTGTGCTAACTTTTAAAGGTTGAGAAAATTGAGAAACTATGAGAAATTTTTAAAGGTCGCCACTGAGTTAAGAAGGAACAGTCCTATAAAACAATGCTAGATTATTGTTTGAATCAGCCCCACAATTACTCTCATATCCTAATCTCACTGAACCTTGACAATTTCAGGCATTTTCTAATTCTCTTCTGATCTATAATTTTCAGTACATCGCAGCATCTACTAATGATCTTCAAGGTCAGTTTCTTATCTCATTCACCATCCTACTTCCAACATCACAAAATAAACCTATCACACATGCAGTAGTTTGCAAGACCGATACCTTGCACCAATGACCATTAACACTATCAAATGTCTTCCCTGGCCTCTCTTCCTTCCATTCTTTTCCTGTCAGTCTTTTGTTTGATGCTTCTGACTACATCTACTAACTATCCAACCTTCGCTCAAAATAAAACCTATTCTATTTTTATTCTGCAGTAATACCTCCACTTTAACTTATCCAGTCAGTCCTCCTGGCTCAAGAACAGCTAGCACTAGTGAACTAAGACATCAAGACACCAACAGCAATTTAGTTCTTAGTCCTCTCAAGGTCATTTTGGAGACTGAACTCACTTGAAAACAAGTAGGCATCCTCTTACAATATCTTTACTTTCTCAGGCCTTTAGATTCCTCCTTCAAATATTTGTTCTATCCTTACCAGTTATAACATTATTTTCCTCACAGAGAAGATAGAAGCAAAATTAGATTTGTGAATTCTCTTTTTCATCCATTGGCTTTTCGATCAGTCCTTGGGAAAGACATGTCACTTCTTTGACTTTCTTACACCTTAAGTTTTTAAAAAGTTTTTTTTAGCTTCACAAATGTTTTTACAAGACTCAACTTATGTGAGAATACAGTCCTTCAAATTCTATTCTTAAAGGTCTGAGACAGTCTCACATTTATCCTCAGTCATGTGATCTTCTATCTTTTGTTCATGACTTTTAAAATCTGAGCTCATTAGAGAATCTTCAGTGTATCAATGCTGATGATCTCTTTGGTTCCTTCTTCCTCATTTGTAATCATGTGGTAAAAATTGCCTTCTTGATAATATTCTAAACCTTTATCTCGTTTCTTTTTCAGGGACTCATGCCATGTATTTATGGCAACTTTTTTCCTGTCAACTTTATAAAGTCTGACTTATTAAAATCTAGGCTGTTTATCATGCCCCAGTCTTCCTCTCACTGGTTATCATTAACTCTGCAGTCATGTAGTTGCAGACAATTGGCTTAGAGAGAGAAAGAACTAGATTATAATCTCATGCTTTATTCATATCATAACTTGACCATGGAGATTGGTTCTATAACTTCTCTGAGCCACAACTTTGTCATCTGTAAAGTAAAGCTAATATTCAAATACCTACCTCATAAAATTACTGGAAGACTTAGCAAAAAAAAAAAAAAAATATATATATATATATATACACACACATATATATATAGTGTCTATGAAGTGACTACATTGTTGTTAGTTAAATATCCTCCCTTACTCATCACCAGAAATTTTTTGTTGTTGGTCAGAACTAAGTTCTCATTAGTAGATCAATTAATTAGCTAGATAAGTTGTCAGTAAAGGCAGTTAGAACATGTCAGATATTCTTGGCTTATAAGAGGTTCAGAATATTTTTAGTAGCTGATGATGCCCATCACTTCTGTAGATTGCCTTTATGGATGGTTTTTGTGATTTAATCATAGACACCATCTATCTGGCAATGTGACAGATCAATAGTAAAATTCTACTATAATACTATTTCTCTTCTCTTTTTTCCATGGATTTTGTCATGGGTGTATTTGTAATTGCTTGCAGTAATACTCTTCCCCCTCTTCCTAATATGCTTATTATTTTAACTACATATTCTGTTACCTGAACAAATATAAGTCCTGAGTTTCAAATTACCAGTGTTTATAATTTATAGCAGGCCCTCCGTATACATTGCTCTTCTGTATCCCCAGTTCTCTGTGGATTCAATCAACCACAGATTGTATAGTACTGCAGTGTTTATTATTGAAAAAAATCACCTTATAAATGCACACACATAGTTTAAACCCATGTTTTTCAAGAGTCAACTATACTTTAATCTATAGGGCATATATACAATTCCTAGTCATGATATGCATATGCAGGTCTTTACCTCCTTGGTCATCTTTTTTCTTCCTATATATTAAGAATAAATATATAAATTAACAGTTAAACTCCTAGTTCCTTCTGCTTCTATATGGTTATATATTTTACAATGGGCATATTTTACTTTCATTATCAGGGAAATGTACAAATGTATTTAAATTTTAACTCTAAGGACTTTAGAGAAGTAGCCCCCTTAGAAAAGCAAAAAAGCTTTGCTAGAAATCAAAAACAAAATCCTGTCCAGTTGAAAGTTCATGATTTATCTCTGTGCAACTACTCAAAATTCAGTAAAATATCAATGCCTGCATGAACAGTTGCTGATTCTCTTTTTACATTAATAGACAAAAGAATAATAAGAATGATCAGTGGTAATATATCTACTATGGGTCTCATTATCTCCAATACTCTCTGAACCCCACACAGCAGACACCATTCCTCTGATTTTCAACTGAGGAAACAGACTGGGGGACATAAAGTGTCTTACATACTGTTGCTCAACTAGTTCTAGGCAGAGCCTGGATTTGAACCAAGTTTGTCTAACTTATATGCTCTCCAGAATCTCACCATGCCTCTCTGTATTTTGAAATGGAATATAAGATCCTCTCTGACTACTATATACCCATCTTTTATGAGGCTTCCAAGAGAAGAAGATTCATATTTTTAAAAAATCAAACATCAGAATAGTCAAGTGTCTCAAGTGCCATACTAGAAGCTAAAGATCAATGGCACAATGCCAAAAATTATTTCCAATAATACATTTATTACCTCCTAAAATTATTTGCTAGAATTACACAGCAGCCAAACTTTCCAAAAAAAAGTGATCTTCCAAGATGGTGGAGTAGAAGGATATGTGCTCATCTTCTCCTGCAAAAACTCCAAAATTATAACTCTCTGCTGAACAACCATCAATAGGAAAATGTTGAATCCCACCAAAAGAAGATACCCATATCCAAGGGCAAAGGAGAAGCCCCAGTAAGATGGTAGGAGGGGCAAAATCACATTTAGAATCAAACCCCGCCAGAGATGCTTGGAGGGCTCAAACAAACCTTGTGTGCACCAGGACCTGGGGATCCCACAGAGACTGAGCCAGAACTGTGTTTGCGTGTCTCCTGTGGAAGCAGGTGGAGAAGGAAATGGCAACACACTCCAGTATTCTTACCTGGAAAATCCCATGGACGGAGGAGCCTGGGAGGCTGCAGTCCATGGGGTCGCAAAGGGTCGGACACGACTGAGCATCTTCATTTTGTGGAGGCAGGGGCAGGGGCTCTGGATGCAGCAGACCCGAGTATGGCATAAGCCCTCTTGGAGGAGGTCGCCATTAACCCCACCATAGAGCCGCCAGAACTTACACAGGACTGGGGACTCAGACTCTTCTTGGAGGACACAAACAAAACCTTGTGTCACCAGGACCCAGGAGAAAGGAGCAGTGACTCCACAAGAGACTGACCCAGACTTGCCCATGAGTGTCCAGGAGTCTCTGGTGGAGGCATGGGTCAGCGGTGGCCTGCTGCAGGATTGGGGCCTCTGAGTGCAGCAGTGTGGGCATGGGACATTTTGAAGGAGGTCCCCATTATCTTCATTACCTCAATGAGAGTTTAATCTTATAAACAGAAAATTGGATTAAAGATTTACTGAGCATGGCCCCACCCATCAGAACAAGACCTAGTTGCCCCCTCATTCAGTCTCTCCCATCAAGGAGCTTCCATAAGCCTCTCATCCTTCTCCATCACAGGGCAGACAGAATGAAAACCACAATCAGAGAAAACGAACCAATCTGATCACATGGACCACAGCCTTGTCTAACTCAATGAAACTATGAGCCATGCTGTGTAGGGCCACCCACGACCAACGGGTCATGGTGGAGAGTTCTGACGAAACATGGTCCACTGGAGAAGGGAATGGCAAACCACTTCAGTATTCTTGCCTTGAAAACCCCATGAATAGTATGAAAAGGCAAAAAAATAGGACACTGAAAGATGAATTATCAGGTTGGTAGGTGCACAATATGCTACTGGAGATCAGTGGAGAAATAACTCCAGAAAGAATGAAGCGACAGAGTCAAAAAAAGAAACAACATCTGGTTGTGGATGTGACCGGTGATGGAAATAAAGTCTGATGCTATAAAGAACAATACTGCATAGGAACCTGGAATGTTAAGTCCATGAATCAAGGCAAATTGGAAGTGGTCAAACAGGAGATGGCAAGAGTGAACATCGACATTTTAGCAATCAGTGAACTAAAATGGACTGGAATGGGTGAATTTAACTCAGATGACCATTATATCTACTACTGTCGGCAAGAGTCCCTTAGAAGAAATGGAGTAGCCATCTTGGTCAACAAAAGAGTCCAAAATACAGTATTTGGATGCAATCTCAAAAATGACAGAATGATCTCTGTTTGTTTCCGAAGCAAACCATTCAATATCACAGTAATCCAAGGCTATGTCCTGACCAGTAATGCTGAAGAAGCTGAAGTTGAATGATTCTATGAAGACCTACAAGACCTTCTAGAACTAACACCAAAAAAAAAAAAAAAAAAATTTCCTTTTCATTATAGGGGACTGGAAAGCATAAGTAGGAAGCCAAGAGATACCTGGAGCAACATGCAAATATGGGCTTGGAGTACAAAATGAAGCAAGTCAGGACCTAACAGATTTTTGTCAAGAGAACACACTGGTCATAGCACACAGCCACTTCCAACAACACAAGAGAAGACTCTACACATGGACATCACCAGATGGTCAACACCAAAATCAGATTGATTATATTCTTTGCAGCCAAAGAGGGAGAAGTTCTATACAGTCAGCAAAAAAAGAGACTGGGAGCTGAATGTGGCTCAGATCATGAACTCCTTATTGCCAAATTCAGACTTATATTGAAGAAAGTAGGGAAAACCAGCAGACCATTCAGGTATGACCTAAATCAAATCCCTTATGATTTTACAGTGGATATGACAAATAGAGTCAAGGGATTAGATCTGAAAGACAAGAGAGTGCCTGAAGAACTATGGATGGAAGTTCATGACATTGCACAGGAGGCAGTGCTGAAGACCATCCCCAAGAAAAAAAAATGCAAAAAGCAAAATGGTTGTCCGAAGAGGCCTTACAAATAGCTGAGAAAAGACAAGACATGAAAGGCAAAGAAGAAAAGGAAAGATATACCCATTTGAATGCAGAATTCCAAAGAATAGCAGGGAGAAATAAGAAAGCCTTCCTCAGTGATCAACACAAAGAAATATAGGAAAACAATAGAAGGGGAAATACTAGAGATCACTTCAAGAAAATTAGAGATAACAAGGGAACATTTCATGCAAAGATGGGCACAATAAAGGACAGAAATGGTATGGACCTAACAGAAGCAGAAGATATTAAGAAGAGGTGGCAAGAATACACAGAACTGTACAAAAAAAGACATTCATTACCCAGATAACCACGATGGTGTGATCACTCACCTAGAGCCAGACATCCTGGAATGTGAAGTCAAGTGGACCTTAGAAGTCATCACTATGAACAAAGCTAGTGGAAGTGATGGAATTCCAGTTGAGTTATTTCAAATCCTAAAAGATGATGCTGTGAAAGTGCTGCACTCAATAAGCCAGCAAATTTGGAAAACTCAGCAGTGGCCACAGGACTGGAAAAAGTCAGTTTTCATTCCAATCCCAAAGAAAGGCAATGACAAAGAATGCTCAAACTACCGCACAATTGCACTCATCTCACACGCTAGCAAAGTAATGCTCAAAATTCTCCAAGCCAGGTTTCAACAGTATGTGAACCATGAACTTCCCAGATGCTCAAGCTGGATTTAGAAAAGGCAGAGGAACCAGAGGATCAAATTCCCAACATCTGCTGGATCATTGAAAAAGCAAGAGAGTTCCAGAAAAACATCTATTTCTGCTTTATTGACTACGCCAAAGCCTTTGACTATGTGTATCACAACAAACTGTGGAAAATTCTTAAAGAGATGGGAATACCAGACCACCTGACCTGCCTCTTGAGAAACCTGTATGCAGGTCAGGAAGCAACAGTTAGAACTGGACATGGAACAACAGACTGGTTCAAAATCAGGAAAGGAGTACGTCAAGGCGGTATATTGTCACCCTGCTTATTTAACTTATATGCAGAGTACATCATGAGAAACGCTGGGCTGGAGAAAGCACAAGCTGGAATCAAGATTGCTGAGAGAAATATCAATAACCTCAGATATACAGATGAAAACACCTTAATGGCAAAAGCTAAGAAGAACTAAAGAGCCTCTTGATGAAAGTGAAAGAGGAGAGTGAAAAAGTTGGCTTAAAACTCAACAGTCAGAAAACTAAGATTATGGCATCCAGTCCCATCACTTCATGGCAAATAGATGGGGAAACAGTGGCAAACTTTATTTTGGGGGGCTCCAAAATCACTGCAGATGGAGATTGCAGCCATGGAATTAAAAGATGCATGCTCCTTGGAAGAAAAGTTATAACCAACCTAGACAGCATATTAAAAAGCAGAGACATAAGAAAAAAATAAATTAAAAAATAAAAAGCAGAGACATTACTTTGTCAACAAAGGTCCATCTAGTCAAAGCTATGATTTTTCCAGTAATCGTGTATGGATGAGAGAGTTGGACTATAAAGAAAGCTGAGCACTGAAGAACTGATGGTTTTTAATTGTGGTGTTAGAGAAGACTCTTGAGAGTCCCTTGGACTGCAAGGAGATCCAACCAGTCCATCCTAAAGGAAATCAGTCCTGAACATTCATTGGGAGGACTGATGCTGAAGCTGAAACTCCAATACTTTGGCCACCTGATGTGAAGAACTGACTCATTTGAAAAGACCCTGATGCTGGGAAAGATTGAAGGCAGGAGGAGAAGGGGACAACAGAGGAATTGATGGTTGAAGGCATCACTGACTCCATGGACATGAGTTTGAGTAAGCTCCAGGAGTTGGTGTTGGACAGGGAAGCCTGGTGTGCTGCAGCCCATGGGATCGCAGTGATTCAGACACAACAGAGCGACTGAACTGAACAGAACTGAAACTTTCAGATGTGAAGATGGGGTACATTTTTATCCCTTTGTGTGCATCTTCTTAAGAAGATGAAATAGCAGTGTGCTGGTTAGTCTTGTGGATCTCTCTCTTGCTTCAACTGTGTTTGGACAGAACAGACCCATGGACGGCACTTTGCTCCAGCCTTGGACCACCACCAACATTTTTTCCAGTTGCAACCTTCAGAATCAGCCACTCACATATCCTGGATCAGGGGGACCAGCCAACACCATTTTTTTAATTTAATTCCTTATAACCAATCAACCATGAGCTAGCAGATTAATCAGAATTATTCCACCAAGATGGAAGCTGCTGTCGACATACATCTGCAGGCTTCCTGCACCTACCTCTCTCTGAGCTTCTGTTTCCACCTCGACGATGGGGCTCTGGAGTGAAGTGAAGTGAAAGTCACTCAGTTGTGTCCAACTCTTTGTGACCCCCATGGACTTCTCTGTCCATGGAATTCTCCAGGCCAGAATACTGGAGTAGGTAGTTGTTCCCTTTTCCAGGGGATCTTCCCAACCCAGGGCATGGGTCATTTTTCCAGCAAACTGGCCGAGGAGAGGCCCAAAAGCAAGGAGTGTCTCTTGAAAATGCAAAACCAGTGTGGAGGCCACACCCTCCTCTAGGATTTGTAGAAGCTGTTTCAAGATGAGTGGATTAAAGCTCATGTGCGAAAGCCACCCATCTCATGGAAAAGAACCTGCCCCAGGCCCTTTTGGATCTCATGCCTTAGGTGTGCAGACTCCCAGCTCTGACTTCCTGGAGAGTGGCTTCCTAGAGCAGCAGGTAAAATTCATCAGGAAGATATGTGACCACCTGACCAACCTCTGCAGGCTAGGCCGGGTGAATATCTTCTCAAAAGTCTCACCCTCAAGCACAACTAGGAGCCTCTGAAGCCCAGTGGCCTTTGAGGAGCCCCTCTGGTGTCGAGGCTTCTGCCTGGAGCCTCTCTTTGCAGGCACTAGGGGGCTTCTTTCTTAACCTGGAGCACTCTTGGAAGCCCTCTGCCAAGCCTTGGACCAAGTGGAAACAACAAAGCTTTCTGCCAAAAAAAAAAAGAAATAGATGGAATACCTGATATGTTTGAACATATTTAGAGGGAATAAATTTATAAGCACAAAGAAAATAAAACAAAAAAGGACAATTATTAACCTCAAGGAAAACAAAAGGTTGTGAAATCATGTCTACTACATGGCTCATCTTTCAATAGCATGTACAAAGTCATAACAGTACCAAATTTTGAACTAATCATAGTTACTATAGAGCTCTATGGAGATGATGAGGGAAAAGAAGTGCATTAAAGTATATGTACACACTAGTGAGTGTGTGCGCCAAGGGTATATTTTAAAAAGCTAAATCCTTCATTTAAATAGCTATCATCTTTCAAAGGAGGGTGTAAATAGATGATGCCTAAAACTGAAAAATGAAGTAATAATGTAAGCTTATTCAGATAAAATGATCAAAATAAAATGGTTAAATTATTTTTCACCTATGAAAGCGGTTGGGGAAGAAGAAGATAGGGGAGTGTGTTCTTTTTTGATGTAAACCTTGATTCACTATTTGACTTTTTTTTAAATACTAGAGGGCTTTTCTTCAATTAATTTACTTACTTTAATTGGAGAATAATTATTTTACAATATTGTGATGGTTTTTACCATAAAACAACATGAATCGGCCATGGGTATACACGTGTCCCCTCATCCTGAACCCACCTCCCTCCCCACTCTATGCCTCTGGGTTGCCCCAGAGCACTGGCTTTGGGTTCCCTGCTTCATGCATCGAACTTGCCCTGGTCATCTACGACCATATGCTATGTCTGACTTTTAAACTGTGTGATTAAAGACAAAAAAAAAAAAAACTAATAGAAAGGGAAAATAAAGAAATGAAGAAGGAAAAGAGAGAAAGGGAGAAAGAAAGAAAGAGGCAGTTGCTCTCAAGGTGTCCATGATTTAATGGAGGACATGAAATAGTAATTAAAATTGAGTAGTATTAGAGACTTGTACAAGATGTTTGGGGAGAATGTAAGAAGAGCTAATCATTCTTCTTGTGCAGAAAGAGGTGGTGAGAAGCTGCACATCTTAGATCTGCTTTGGTTAGAACCTTAAATTTTTAATTAGTCAGAGTAGGAGGGGAAAAGGTATTCTAAACTAGCCACGGAAAAATAGCATTAGCAAAGGCATTGAAACATGAAAGTATTTTCAATTCTCAGAAATTCTGTGTCATTACTATGACTAGACTGTGCTGTAAACCAAAGTCTGTTTCTCATTTTTACTATAAGTCCAAAGTGCACAAGAACTATATCTACAAAAAATATTTATTTCATAAATTAATAAGTAGCATGCTTACTTAAATCTACCAGAATTTTGTAAAGGCTTTAGAGAACAAAAGATAAATGTTTCTTACACACCAACAATTTCAGGGGAAGAAAAATAGCTTTCCAATGCCATGAATGCAAATTAAATGGAAAAGTCGTTCTGAAATAAATGTCAATATAAGAAGACAAGAAAATACACAAATAAACATAAGATATAATTGGAAGTGAGCTCTTAAATAGCACACTAAAGGTTTTGTGCCCTCTAAGAAATGCAGCAGATTTTAAGACACTTTAGGTGACCTACCCTTAATGCTCTCTAATTCTTGTTTTTGTTTTTTAAATATCAGTACCATGCTGAGAACAGACACTGAGGAGGTTGATAAAAATAGAAAATTTATTCAATAAGTAGTTTCCTCTTCTATTTTCTTCTGAGTAAAAAGAAGTGTCATCAACATAAAGCCATCAGCAGGCCATATAATCCACCTGTTTTGTTTTTTTTTTTAACTAAACAGACTGCACATTGCTTCATTTGAATTGGACACTCGCTAATCTTTCTAAAGTTTTTCTATCCACAGGACAGCTTATCTATTAAAAGAAATTCATGAACTATAGATACCTCATTTTTCACTTTTTTTACCAAAATTAGACACACTGACTTGCCAATATATTTATTTTCTTAACCCATATTCAACCAAGAAAAACAATGAATAATGTTTTAATTTAACTAACTATGGGTATTTAAGTGCTTTTTTTTATTTGAGCAGCAAGAACAAAGTTACAAAATTATCAGTAAACAGCAAAAAATTCCTTTATTTTATTAACAATAAATCAGTCACATTACAGCTGCCATGCTCATAGAGGAATTAATTACCCTTGTTCATTCATTTGTTTGTTCAACAAAGGTGTCTATTAATGTCAGGCACTCTACTTAACAACCAAAAAAAGATGAAATAACTTCCCTGCCTTCAAGGAGCTCAAAGTCTAGTCAAGGAGAAAGAAAATTAACACAACTTGACAGGTGCCAGGGCAGATTTCAGTCATGTCAGGTGGAAAAAAAAGAAAGAGCTATCTTAACAGAGGAGGAGATGGGGGCAATTTAGACTGAGGAAGATGCATGAATTTTTGAAAACTAAAGGGCAATAGAAACTAAAAGATGAAAGAAAAGGCTGGAAAACTAGATAAGGTTTATGTAAAAAACAAAAACCTTGTATGTCATGCTGGAATTTGGATTTTACCCTAAACTTTAAGTGAAAGGATCATATGAAAACCTTTGACATCAAATTTCTCATTTAGGAAAAAAAAAATCTTTGCAGTGATATGGAAGATAAAATTGAAGGGAGAAAAACTTTCCATACAGTCTAAAAACAGTAGCTCCTAAAACAGTAGAGAGTTTAATATTATCATTAAAGACAAAAAGGGGACTATTCCACATAAGCTCGCTATCTACAGAGGTTCAAAATAATCTTCCTTGAAATACAAATAATTTGCCATGTAAACTTAATAACCCCAGCTCTCTAAAGACTGAAAACTTAGTTTGAAAATTATCAACAATTAAAATCTAACAACTTTTAATGTGACCAAGAAAACCCTAAAGTTCCCTTTAGCTTGGCGAAAACTTAGATTCCTTCCTGAACTTAGGTCCCTGGCCAAGTTAAATACTCTTAAGGGTACTGTAAGATACTTGAAAAAAATTTTTTTTCTCTGCCCCTTTGAGCTATCTTCTCCCAGCCTCTTGCCAGTTTTATAACCCAGGAATGTCTTTCTCAATGATCTGAGAACCACTTGAAATACAATCATTAAGAAAGATAGTACATCTATCTCCTAGACTCTAAGGGAGGGTAGCCTAATTTCAAAAAGTGCCAATTAGTAAACAAAGTTTACTAATCAAAGTTTACTAAACAAAGATCACAGTGATCAACTTCTACTCAATTGTCCCCCAGGACTTTTCCACTAGTTCACCTTCAAAGCATAAAAAACTCTCCTGTTTTTCCTTTCAATGAAAATGACTCAGTATCTCTCCCTGAGTGTTCTGCCGAGAACATTATTCATTTCTTTGTTTTGTTGTTGTTCAGTCACTAAGTCATATTCAACTCTGCAATCCCATGGACTATAGCAGGCCAGTCTCCTCTGTCCACTATCTCCTGTGCATACCTGCTTTGCATGCTAAGTCCCTTCCGTCATGTCTGACCCTTTGCAACCCCATGGACTATAGCCCTCCAGGCTCCTCTATCCATGGAATTTACCAGGCAACAATATTCGAATGGGTTGCCATGTCCTTCTCCAGGGGATCTTCCTGACCCAGGGACTGAACCCACATCTCCTACATCTCCTACATTGGCAGGCAGGTTCTTTACCACTAGTGCCACCTGGGAAGCCCACTATCTCCTGGAATTTGCTCAAATTCATGTCCTTGAGTCAGTGATGCTATATAGCCGTCTCATCCTCTGTCGCCCCCTTCTCCTTTTGACTTCGATCTTTCCCAGCATCAGGGTTTTTTCCAATGAGTCAGCTTTTCACATAAGATAGCCAAAGTATTGGAGCTCCAGCATCAGTCCTTCCAATGAATTATTCAGGGTTGATTTCCTTTAGGATTGGCTGGTTTGATCTCCTTGCAGTCCAAAGGACTCTCAAGAGTCTTATTCAGCACTACAATTCAAAAGCACCAATTCTTCAGTATTCAGCCATCTTTAGGGTCCAACTGTCACATCCATGCATGACTACTGGAAAAACCATAGCTTTGACTATATGGACCTTGGTTGGCAAAGTGATGTATCTGCTTTTTAATATGCTGTCTAGGTTTGTCATAGTTTTTTTTCCAAGGAGAAAGTGTCTTTTAATCTCATGGCTGCAGTCACCATCCCCAGTAATTGTGGTGCCCCCCCCCCCAAAATAAAATCTGTCACTGCTTCTACTTTTTCCCCTTCTATTTGCCATGAAGTGATGGGACTGGATGCCATGATGTTAGTTTTTTGAATACTGAGTTTTAAGCCAACTTTTTCACTTTGTTCACCCTCCTTAAGAACCATTTAAGGTATCTGTCCTGAAACCTGCTAATTTATGGTCTAGCAGCCTTACATTACATGCAGATAGTAATTAACCGGGAATAAAAGAATGAGAAGTGTGACACGAAGTAGCAAACTAAATGCTTCACCAATGGCAACCCAGCACCATCCCCTCACCCTGCATCTTGTAGGGAGGCAGAGAGTTTTTTGCTGTTGTGTTTTAAAAGCTGGAACTGAATTGTGTCATATTTCCCATTGCTGCTAAAACTACCCATAGAAGACACGCTGGCTATACACATTGTCACATATCTTAATGTCAGTCCTTTGCTTTACATGACATAAAATAAATTGTTGGTTTTGTTTTAGTGTGGTAGAGATTTTGGGGGTTTTGTTTTGTTTTGTTTTTTATTGAAGGATAATTACTTTACAAAATTTTGCTGCTTTCTGTCCAACCTCAACATGAACCAGCCATAGGTATACATATATCCCCTCCCTTTTGAACCTCCCTCCAATCTCCCACCCCATCCCACCCCTCTAGATTGATACGGAAGACATGATTGAGTTTCCTGAGACATACAGCAAATTCCGGTTGTCTGTCTATTTTACATATGGTAATGTAAGTTTCCATGTTACTCTTTCCACACATCTCACCCTCTTCTCCTCTCTCCCCATGTGCATAAATCTATTCTCTATGTCTGTTTCTCCACTGCTGCCCTGTAAATAAATTCTTCAGTACCATTTTTCTAGATTATGTATATATGCATTAGAATACAATATTTATCTTTCTCATTCTGACTCACTTCACTCTGTATAATAGGTTCTAGGTTCATCCATCTCATCAGAACTGACTCAAATGCCTTCCTTTTTATGGCTGAGTAATATTCCATTATGTGTATGTACCACAACTTCTTTATCCATTAATCTGTCAATGCACATCTAGGTTGCTTCCATGTTGTAGCTATTGCAAATAGTGCTGAAATGAACAGTGGGATACATGTGTCTTTTTCAATTTTGGTTTCCTCAGAATATATGCCTAGGCGTGGGGTTGGCTGGGTCATATGGTGGTTTTGGAGAAGGCAATGGCAACCCACTCCAGTACTCTTGCCTGGGAAATCCCACAGATGGAGGAGCCTGGTAGGCTGTAGTCCATGGGGTCGCTAAGAGCCGGACACGACTGAGCAACTTCACTTTCACTTTTAACTTTCATCCAGTACTCTTGCCTGGAGAATCCCATGGACGGAGGAGCCTGGTGGGCTACAGTCCATGGGGTCGCAAAGAGTCGGACACGACTGAGCAAATTCACTTTCACTTTCACTTCATGCATTGGAGAAGGAAATGGCAACCCACTCCAGTGTTCTTGCCTGGAGAATCCCAGGGACGGGGGAGCCTCGTTGGCTGCCCTCTATGGGGTTGCACAGAGTCGGACACAACTGAAACGACTTAGCAGCAGCATGGTGGTTTTATTCCTAGTTTTTTAAGGAATCACCATACCATCTTCCATTGTGGCTGAATTAATTTACATTCCCACCAACAGTGTAAGAGCATTCCCTTTTCTCCACACCCTCTCCAGCATTTATTGTTTGTAGACTTTTTGATGATGGCCATTCTGACAGTGTACTGTGATATCTCATTGTCATTTTGATTTGCATTTCTCTAATAATGAGAGATGTTGAGCATCTTTTCTTGTGTTTGTTAGCCATCTGTATGTCTTCTTTGGAAAAATGTCTGTTTAGGTTTTTTCCCCACTATTCTATTGGGTCGTTTTTCTTTTATTGAGTTGTATTAGCTGCTTGCATATTTAGGAAATTAATCCTTTGTCAGCTGTATCATTTGCTATTATTTTCTCCCATTCTGAGGGTTGTCTTTTCACTTGGCTTTTATTTTCCTTTGCTGTGCAAAAACTTTTAAGTTTAATCAGGTCCCACTTGTTTACTTTTATTTCTGTTACTCTAAGAGGTGAGTCATAGAGGATCTTGCTTTGATTTATGTCATATAGTGTTCTGCCTATGTGTTCCTCTATGAGTTTTATAGTTTCTGGTCTTACATTTAGGTCTTTAATCCATTTTGAGTTTATCTTTGTGTATGGTGTTAGGAAGTGTTCTAATTTCATTCTTTTACATGTAGCTGACCAGTTTTCCCAGCACCACTTATTGAAGAGTCTGTCTTTGCCCCATTGTATATTCTTACCTCCTTTGTAAAAAATAAAGTACCCATAAGTGCATGGGTTTATTTTTGGGCTTTCTATCTTGTTCCATTGGTATATATTTCTGTTTTTGTGCCAGTACCATACCGTCTTGATGTCTGTAACTTTGTAGTATAATCTGAAGTCAGGAAGGTTGATTCCTCCAGCTCCATTTTTCTTTCTCAAAACTGCTTTGGCTATTCAGGGTCTTTTGTGTTTCCATATGAATTGTGAAAGTTTTTGTTGTAGTTCTGTGGAAAATGCCATTGGTAATTTGATAGGCATCACATTGAAATTATAGATTGCATTGGTAGTATAATCATTTTTACAATATTGATTCTTCCTACCCACAAACATGGAATATCTCTCCATCTGTTTATGTCATCTTTGATTTCTTTCATTAGTGTCTTATAATTTTCTGTGTACAGTTCTTTTGTCTCCTTAGGTAAGTTTATTCCTAGATATTAATTCTTTTTGTTGCAATGGTGAATGGGATTGATTCCTTAATTTCTCTCTCTGATTTTTCATTGTTAGTATATAGAAATGCAAGTGGTTTCTGTGTAATGATCTTGTATCCTGCAACTTTGCTAAATTCACTGATTAGCTCTAATAATTTTCTGATATTATCTTTAGGGTTTTCTATGTACAGTATCAAGTCATCAGCAAAGAGTGACAGCCTTACTTCTTTTCTGATCTGGATTCCTTTTACTTCTTTTCTTCTCTGATTGCTATAGCTAGGACTTTCAGAACTATGTTGAATAATAGTGGTGAAAGTGGACACCCTTGTCTTGTTCCTGATCTTAGGGGGAATGCTTTCAGTTTTTCACCCTTGAGAATAATGTTTGCTGTGTCATATGGCCTTTCTCTGTTTAGGTAGGTTCCTTATATGCCCATTTTTTTAAGATTTTTAATCATAAATGGGTACTGAATTTTGTCAAAGGCTTTTTCTGCATCTATTGAGATGATAATATGGTTTTCCTCTTTCAATTTGTTAATATGTTGTATCACATTGATTGATTTGTATATATTGAGGAATCCTTGCATTCCTGGAATAAACCCAACTTGATCATGGTGTATGAGCTTTATGATGTGTTGCTGAATTCCGTTTGCTAAAATTTTGTTGAGGATTTTTGCATCTATGTTCATCAGTGATATTGGCCTGTAGTTTTCTTTTTGTGTGTTGTTTTTGTCTGGTTTTGGTATCAAGGTGATGGTGGCCTTGCAGAATGAGTTTGGAAGTGTCCCTTCCTCTGCAAACTTTTGAAGGAGTTTTAGAAGGATAGGCATTAGCTTTTCTCTAAATGATTGATAGAAATCTCCTGTAAGGCCATCTGGCCCTGGGCTTTTGTTTTTTGGGGAGATTTTTGATCACAGCTTCAATTTCAGTGCTTGTAATTGGGTTGTTCATAATTTCTAATTCTTCCTGGTTCAGTCATAGAATATTGAACTTTTCTAAGAATCTGTCCATTTCCTCCAGGTTATCCATTTTATTGCCATATAGTTTTTCATAATAGTCTCTTATAATTCTTTGCATTTCTGCATTGTCTGTTGTAACATCTCCTTTTTCATTTCTAATTTTGTTGATTTGAACCTTCTTTTCTTCTTGATGAGTCTGGCTAAAGGCCCGTCAATTTTGTTTATATTCTCAAAGAACCAGCTTTTAGTTTTATTAATCTTTACTATTGTTTCTTTCATTTCTTTTTCATTTATTTCTGCTCAGATCTTTATGATTTCTTTCCTTCTACTAATTTGGGGGGGAGGGGTTGTTGTTCTTCTTCTGCTGCTTCTTTTTTCAGTTGTCTTAGGTTTGTATTTTTGTCTTGTCTGTTGTTTAGATGAGGTGTCCTGCACAGGGTGCTACTGGTGGTTGGGCAATGCTGGGACTTGTATTCAAGTGGTTTCCTTTGGGTGCGTGCTCACTCTTTGATACTCCCTAGGGTTAGTTTTCTGGTAGTCCAGGGTCTTAGAGTCAGTGCTCCCACTCCAAAGGCTCAGGGCTTGATCTCTGGTCAGGAATGAAGATTCCACAGGTGGTTTGTTATGGCATTAAGTGAGATTAAAACAAATATTCAAAAACGAGAAACCAAAGATGAATCCCAGACAAATGACAGTTACAAAATCAGGCAAATAATAAGCAAAATACTGGAATATATACATATACACCCATGACCAAAGTGAAAACAGTCCAACAAAAATAAAGTCCAGTAGACCAATCCAGCAAACAAGAAATCAAAAATTATATTTACCAGTTAAGAACAAAACTAACTAAAGCACAAACTGGAAAACAAAACTAAAGCAAGGTGCCAACTGGTGAATAAAGCAATGAAAATAAAACTAACAAAATGTTGAGAGGAAAGGAAAGAAAGTATAAATATGCAAAGTTAAACAGAGGTAGGTGAAGAAGATTTATATACATTAAAGATTAACTGCAAGGGCAGTAGGAAAGACAAAGGAATAGATGTAGAAAAAATAATAATAGGTTTTAAAAATTAAAATTAAAAAAGAGAAAAAAAAATAGGAAAACTCCACAGAACTGCAAAAGACCAATGTAGAGGCAGAGGTTTATAACAATAAAAAATGTGACAGAAAAAAAAATTAAAAAGCTCAAAAACTTAATTAAATTTCATAGTGCCAATAAAATCAACAACTCCAGCAGAGGAGGGACAAGGGGGGGAGAAGAAAATCCAAAAGAATCTACAGAACAAGTCAAAACATAAGAATAATAAATGGTTTTGTTGAGTCACTGCTATCAGAGTCCTTTCCCTCGCTGGGACTCAAAGTCCACCTCACCTCCCTAGAATGCCCTCCAACATTGTATTGATCTCTGGACCTGCTGTGGGGGCAGCTCAGATTCTAATCTGGTCCTACTCCTACATGATCTTGTCTCCAATGTCCACAGCTATCAGAACTAGTGCGTTTTCTTTTGTTGCAGCTCTCAGTGATCTTTTATATATTCCATAGACACAGAGTCTGCCTAGTTGATCATGTGGATTTAATCTGCAGTTTGTACAGTTGATGGGAAAGTTTTGGGTCTTCTTCCTTAGCCATACTGCCCTTGGCTTTCAATTGTGGTTTTATTTCCACCTCTGCATGTGGGTCTTCCACTGGGGTTTGCTTCTGAGGCTGCCCTGGAGGACTTGGGTTTGCCCCTGTGAGGGCCAGACGTGGAGGTGGTGCAGCTGCTTGTGTTGCAGGGGTTCTGGCAGCACCAGGTACTCAGGGGAGTTGGCAGCTAGGGCAGCAGGAAATATAGTGCTCTAGAAGGTATGGCAACCAGTATTGGCCAATATGCTCCAGTATTCTTGCCTGGAGAACCACTTCTCTGACAGAGAAGCTTGGCAGGCCACAGTCTACAGGGTTGCAAAGAGTCAGACACTACGGAAACAAACCTGTGCGCATAGACTCAAGACATTTTCTGCCTGTTGCAGCTCTGCCCCAGTGAGAGTTGAGTGTGAAGGTGGTGCAGCTGCTTGGCTTGTGGGGACCCTGGCAGCGCCAAGTGTGCAGGGACACAGACTGCCTCCGCGGCAGGAGTTATGGCCCTATCAGTCTTTTTTCGAGCCTCTTATAGCTGGCGATCAGAAGGCCTCTTTGGCCAGTCTTTCTCCTTAGCTCCGCCTGTTCAGGCACATAGAGGGGGCCCCCCTGGCTGGGGTCTTACTCTGTAGATTGGCGCATCAGGCACTTAAAGGAGCACCCGGGGTGGGGTCCTGCTCTGTAATTCAGTGCCTCAGGTGTTTGATGGACCAGGCTCTCTATTGTTCGGCTGTAAATGCTGGCAAGTGGGGGGAGAAAGAGAGAGGCTATGGTGATGGCTCCACCCCCTATTCATGACTCAGCAGTATTACCTTGCTTCCCTGGCTGTCCAGCTTTCCCCCAAAGGCACTTCCCACCACAATCTTCTCCCTCACCTCCCCTTGATCGGCCTCTCCATAGAGAACAGCAGCCTTCACCTTGGGATTGCTCTGCAATCCCTAAACTTCAGCTCCCAGCCACTGCACCTTCCAGGAGACTTGAGTCCCTGTCTAGGGTATATATGGCTGCAGCAAGGACTGTCTGATTCTCATTCCATTTGGGCTGCCACAGATCCACTGTTTTACTCTCAGCCTTAAATGTTTCTCCTCTGACTCAGAGTATTGCCCCGATGTGGAGATCGGACCCCTGCTTCAGTTTCCTCACTGGCTGAGGGCAGGTCCAGTCCTAATAACACTCGGGTTTTTACCCCTAGTTCCTTCATCCTACCGAGTTTTGCATGGCTCTATATATTCTTTTCCTCTGGTCAGGTACTCCTCCCCGCTCTCAGCTGATGTTCTGCATGCACTTCTATGTCTGAAGATGTATTCCTGATGTATCTGTGGAGAGTATCTACTCCATGTCCATCCACTCCTCCACCATCTTGTTCTCCTTTTTGGCTGTTTTTAGTTTTGTTTTTACAGATGGTGAAGAGTCTGCCTGCAGTACAGGAGACTTGGATTCAATCCCAAGGTTGGGAAAAACTCCTGGAGAAGGAGATAGCAACCCACTCCAGTATTCTTTTTTTTTTTTTTTTCCAGTATTCTTACCTGGAAAATCCTATGGACAGAGAAGCCTGGCAGTCTACAGTACATGGGGTCACAAAGAGTTAGACATGACTGAACATCTTCACTTTACTTGCACTTTACTTTTCACCTTCATCAACAGACTCTTCAGTTCCTTTTCACTTTCTGACATTAGAGCGGTATCATCTGCAGATCTGAGGTTGTTGATATTTCTTCTGGCAATCTTGATTCCAGCTTGTGATTCATCCAGACTGGCATTTCCCATGATGTAATTTGCAAAGAAGTTAAACAAACAGGGTGACAATATACAGTCTTGTCATATGACTTTCCCAGTTTTGAAACAGTCCATTGTTCCATGTTGGTTTTTAATTGCTGCTTCTTGACCTACATACAGTTTTCTCAGGAGACAGGTAAGGCAGTGTGGTAGTCCCATCTTTTTAAGAATTTTCCACAGTTTGTTGTGATTCACACAGTCAAAGGCCTTAGTGTAGTGAATGAAGCAGAAATAGATGTTTTTCCGGAATTCTCTTCTTTTCTCCATGATCCAATGAATGTTGGCAATTTGATCTCTGCTTCCTCTGTCTCTTTGAAACCCAGCTTGTACATCTGGAAGTTCTCAGTTCACATACTGCTGAAGCCTAGCTTGAAGGATTTTTGAGCATAACCTTGCTAGCATGTGAAACAAGTGCAATAGTCTGATAGCTTGAACATTCTTTGGCATTGCCCTTCTTTGGGGTTGGAATGAAAACTGACCTTTTCCAGTGTTGTGGCCACTGCTGAGTTTTCCAAGTTTGCTGACATACTGAGTGAAGCACTTTAACAGGATCATATTTAGGATTTTAAATAACGATGCATTTCTTCTAAGAGATTCTTGCCCACTGTAATAGATATAATGGTCATCTGAATTAAATTTGACCATTCCCATCCATTTTAGTTCACTGATTCCTAAGATGTCAATGTTCAATCTTGCCATCTCCTTCTTGACCATGTCCAATTTACCTTGATTCATGGACCTAATATTCCAGGTTCCTATACAATACTGTTCTTTACAACATCGGACTTTACTTTCACCACCAGACACATCCAGCTGAGCATTGTTCATGCTTTGGCCCAGTCGCTTCATTCTTACTGGAGCTATTAGTAACTGCCCTCTGTTCTTCCCCAGTAGCATACTGGGCACTTGACCAGGTGGGCTTATCTTCTGGTGTCATATTTTTTTGCCTTTTCATATGATTCATAGGGTTCTCCAGGCAATAATACCAAAGTGGTTTGCCATTTACTTCTCCAGTGGACCACATGTTGCTAGAACTCTTCACTATGACCCGTCCATCTTGGGTGGCCCTGCACACATGGCTCATAGCCTCATTGTGTTATGCAAGCCACTTCACCACAACAAGGCTGTGATCCATGAAGGGGCTTCTTTGTTTTACTAATTCCTAATCATCCTCCATCTCTCAGCTTGAATGTCATATTCTCTAGGAAGTCTTCAATACTACCATTCCTCCAAATCTATGTCTGGTAGCTTCTTCCACTTTATCTTATATCTAGAGTATTTGTTATGAGTTGAATACTTTTATCCTCTCAGAATGCATGTGTTGAAATCTTATTCTGCAATATAATGATATTAGGTGAGGTCATAAGAGTAGAGCCCTCATGAAAAGGATTAGTGCTCTTAAAGAGTTATCAGAGAGCCAGCCACCTCTCTCTGCTCTCTGCCACACGAGGATATAATGAGAAGTCAGCATCCTGGAAGGGAACCCTCAGCATAACTGCATTTCTCACACTTCATTGTGCCGGGCTTCGTCGCTCAGTCGTGTCCGACTCTTTGCAACCCCATGGACTGTAGCCTGCCGGGCTCCTCTGTCCATGGGGATTCTCCAAGAAAACTAGAGTGGGTTTCCATGCCCTCACACTTCATTAATTGCCCATTTACTTGCTTCTAGCTCTTAATTTTCATCCCAATCTCAAAGAAGGGCAGTTCCAAAGAATGTTAAACTACCAGACAGCTGTGCTCATTTCATGTGCTAGTAAGATTATGTTCAAAAATCCTTCAAGCGAGGCTTCGCAATATGTGAACTGAGACCTTCCAGATGTACAAGCTGGGTTTTGATGAGGTAGAGGAAGGGGAGATCAAATTGCCAGCATTCATTGGATCACAGTGAAAGTAAGGAAATTCCAGCAAAGCATCTATGTCTGCTTCACTGGCTACACTAAAGCCTTTGACTGTATGAATCACAACAAACTGTGGAAAATTCTTAAAAAGATGGGACTACCACACTGCCTTACCTGTCTCCTGAGAGGGCTGTATGCAGGTCTAAGAAGCAACAATTAAAAACCAATATGGAACAATGGACTGTTTCAAAACTGGGAAAGTCATACAAGACTGTATATTGTCACCCTGCTTATTTAACTTCTATGCAAATTACATCATGGGAAATGCCAGTCTGGATGAATCACAAGCTGGAATCAAGATTGCCAGAAGAAATATCAACAACCTCAGATCTGCAGATGATACCGCTCTAATGGCAGAAAGTGAAAGGAAACTAAAGAGCCTCTTGATGAAGGTGAAAGATGAGAGTAAAAAAGATGGCTTAAAACTCAATATTCAAAAAACTAAGATCATGGCATCCAGTCCCATCACTTAATGGTAAATAGAAGGGGGAAAAGTGGAAGCAGTGACAGATTTTATTTTCTTTGGCTCCAAAATCACTGTGGATGGTGACTGTAATCATGAAATTAACAGATGCTTGCTCCTTGGAAGGAAAACTGTGACAAATCTAGACAGCATATTAAGAAGCAGAAACATCACTTCGCCAACAAAGATCCGTATAGTCAAAGCTATGGTTTTTTCAGCAGTCATGTATGAATGTGAGAGTTGGACCCTAAAGAAGGCTGAGTACCAAAGAATTGATGCTTTTGAATTGTGGTGCTGGAGAAGACTCTTGAGAGAACCCTGGACTGCAAGGACATCAAACCAATCAATTCTAAAGGAAATCAACCCTGAATATTCTTTGGAAGGACTGATGCTGAAGCTGAAGCTCCAATCCTTTGGCCACCTTATTCGAAGAGCTGATTCATGGAAAAGATCCTGATACTGGGAAAAATTGAAGGCAAAAGTAGAAGGGGGTGACAATGAGATGGTTAGATAGCATCACCGATTCAATGGACATGAATATGAGCAAACTCAGGGAGATAGTAAAGGTCAGGGAAACCTGGCATGCTGCAGTTCATGGGGTCACAAAGAATTGGACACAACTTAGTGACTGAACAACAAGCCCACACTAAATTAACAACTCCATGAGAATAAAGAGCATATACGTTGCATTCTTTATACCATATGTAAAGTTAATGAGTAAATATGTGTTGAATGAAGTAATGAATAATTATGAAAACAGTCCAGCCTTCCTTTCAACCCAGGGCACTGATGAGACTCCTGAACTTCCAAAACAGAATGTTAACTATGTGTCACCTTCCTATCTGTTTTCATGCCATGTGGTCCTGCCTTCAATCTTTAATAGAAAGCAAATTTAAGACAAAGAGCCCTGGGAGCAAGCAATCTACCTTTTCCTTTACATGCCCTAAACTATAAAAAAAAAAAATCTAAGAGGAAAACAGTTTCATATTACTATAAAAATGAAAAGAGGACTCAAGTTGAACCTCCAAAAGTCTACATATGTGGACCATACTACTTTAGTCCTTCAAGGATTTGCCTGAGGCCACTCATATCTGAAAACTCCAAGAGCATTGCTGCTGCTGCTGCTAATTCACTTCAATTGTGTCCGACTCTGTGCGACCCAATAGACGGCAGCCCACCAGGCTCCCCCGTCCCTGGGATTCTCCAGGCAAGAACACTGGAGTGGGTTGCCATTTCCTTCTCCAATGCGTTAAAGTGAAAAGTGATAGTGAAGTCACTTAGTCGTGTCCAACTCAGCGACCCCATGGACTGCAGCCTACATGGGGTTTTGCAGGCAAGAGTACTGGAGTGGGGTGCCATTGCCTTCTCCAGGAGCACTAGGCACTTAGAATTCCACCGTGTGAAAGGCACGCTCCCTCCCTGCACTCTGCTCCCACACATTTTATAGTTTATTTGAATAGCAACCTGTGGAGTTATATAAAGTGGTGTCTTAGAATCACTCCTATTGAGTTACTCTTTGTGTTAACCCTCTGGCTTTTATGAAAAAGCAGGAAACAAACACAAGAAATTCACTCCTGCATTTTCAGTAAACATATTATTAAGACTATTGTCCTCTGCAATAAGCAGCATCCTCTACATGAAGTCCCACAAAGAAGTGTGTTTAATTTGGTGTGTGCATGAATCCAAAGCTATCAATAGTTTATTCAAAGAAAAGTAGTAAACAGAAAACTGTAAGTTCTAAAGTACTAATGAGTGCCCACTCACTATGTCCCAAAGGAGGAAGAATCTTGCTCTGAGTTGAATTTATATCAATAATCCAAAGTAATCTCTGAGTTATAGTAAGTATAGGTATCTTTGAGGAGTGTCTAACTTCCCTGATGCTGGGAACCTGAAATAGAGCCCAAATATTTAACTTACTTAGAAGAAGTACTCTCCCCACCTATACCTCTCTCCACCTATACCTTCTTTCCACTTAGAAATCCAAGTTGGAACTGCAGTAAGCCTGAGGGAAAAGGAGCATACTCTGATCTGCATATTAGAGGAAAAAGAAGTCCTCCAGAACTAAACTAATTCATCAGCACTAGGGACACCATTAGGTGTTGTTTGTTTTTTTTGTTTAAGTTTTTATCTTTCTCCTTTTGTAATTTATTTATTTTTATTTTTGACTATGCTAAGTCCTCATTGCTGTGAGGGCTTTCTCTAGTTGTGGCAAGTGGGGGCTACTCTTCATTGCAGTGTACAGGCTTCTCATTGCAGTGGCTTCTCACTGTGGAGCACAGGCTCTAAGGCCGTGGGGCTTCAGCAGTTGTGGTGCATGGGCTCAGTAGTTGCAGCTCAAGCGCTCTGTAGTGTGGGCCAGTAGTTTTGGTGCGTGGGCTTAGCTGCATGGCACAGCAAACAAAAAATTAGAATCATCATAATTTGCTAGTTGTAGAGATGATGGAGGTAAGAGAGAGGGAAAGGGGTGATAATGGTGCTGACCTTTCTAAATTCACCAACTGGTGGATAATGGTGCCATGCACAGACAGTAGAAACATAATGGATTAAAAAGTTGGAAGGAAGATCTTGAACTGTATAGTGGGACATACCTGGTGACTCAGTGGTAAAAAAAAAACCTGCCTGCCAATGCAGGAGATGTGAGTTCTATCCCTCTGTCAGGAAGCTCCCCTGGAGAAGGAAACGGTAACCCACTCCAGTATTCTTGCCTGGAGAATCCCATGGACAGAGGAGCAAGGCAGGCTACAGTTCATAGAGTCACAAAAGAATGGGACACAACTTAGCGACTAAACAACAACTATAGAACAAACAAATAGAGATAATGTTGTTGTTGGGTTTGATTTAAAAGAGCATTGTAGCCTCGAAATAAAGGTTTGAGAGTCAGCAACGTATAGGTAATTCTTAAAGCTATGACAGTGCTGAATAGCAACCCAGAGAATGTGTAGAATGAGAAAAGATGTATCACAAAACTTCGAGGATTATCTTTAAAAAAATGATAACGATTGGTTAAAGGAGATGGAAAAGGAGCAAGACAGAGAAACTGGATAAAAAATGAGAGAGTGATGTATCAGAGCAATGGGGAAGAGAGATTTTTCCGAAAGGAGTGAGTGTGACAATGGGTCAACAGTGTCAAATGTTACTGATAGGTCAAGTAAAAATAAAAAGAACTGAAAAGTGTCCATTGGATTCAGCAACAAGGAAGTCAGGACCTTGACAAGAGTAGTTTTATGAAATAAAAGTATGCTATCTGGCAAGAGACTGAGAAGTGAATCAAAGTATGAGAAGTGAATTCAAGTGAAGGAACAGCAGCAAGAAATGTAGACAAGAGCTTTTCAAGAGTTTCAAATATAAAGAGGAAAAACAGGAGAAAAAAGGCAAGATCAGAAGTTATACATTACAGAGAGATTTTACTGGATATGATTGTTTGGTTAGTTTTTTGTTCTTTGTTTATTTAAATTGGGAGAAAATTGAATGTGTTTGAATGCTTATGGAAAGGTATGGTGGCCAATCACCAAGATGATCCAAATAATCCCCGCCTCCTGATATTCATGTAATGTCTTACACACTCACACTGAATAGCAAGTAACGGCTTCCTGAAGAGTGTGGAAATAATGGTGTGCAACTCCTGTAACTAAATGAGAAAAAACACGGTGACTTTGCCTTGCTCTCCTGAATCTCTAGCTCTGGAGTAAGCCATATATCATGCTTCGAGGACTCTCAAGCAGCCCTATGCAGAGGTCCATGTGGCAAGGAACACTCATCCTTCTTACAACTAGCAAGGAACAGACACCTTCAGCTAATAGCCATGTATGTAAGCCATCTTAGAATAGATTTTCCAGCCCATTAAACTTTCAGATAAGGCCAACTGAGGCCAACATCTTGATTGCAATCACATGAGAGATTCTGAGCCAAAAATCATGAAGTTTAGCCACTCCCAGATTCCTAACCCACAATAGCTATGTGATAATAAATGTATGTTGTGGGATTTCCCTGGTAGTCCAGTGACTAAGACTCCACACTCCCAATGCAGGGTCCTGATCCCACATGCTGCAACTAAGAGTTCACAAGCTGCAACTAAAAAGATCCCACATGCTGCAATGAAGACCAGGTACAGCCAAATAAATAAATAAAAATAAATATTTTTTAAAAAGAGGCCATGTCCTGCTGTGTCTGCTGCACATGGTAATGAGTTGCTCTAGGACCTTGCTTGAGACATAGATCAAGCCCTGAGCCTTTGGAGTGGGAGCACTGACTCCAAGACCCTGGGCTACCAGAGAACTAACCCTAGGGAGTATCAAATAGTGAGAACTCACACAAAGGAAACCACTTGAATACAAGACCCGGCATCACCCAACCACCAGTAGCACCCTGTGCAGGACGCCTCATCTAAACAACAAACAAAACAAAAATACAAACCAAATCGTCAGCAGACAGGATCACCACTTCACTCAGAGTTGACCATAGAGGAAAAACAAACAAACAAAAACTCAGAACAAATCTCACTCTATAGGAAGCTTACACAAACCACTGGACCAACCTTAGGAAGGCAGAAACCATAAGGAAGAAAGAATTCAATCTTCTTCAAGGAAAGAATTCAACTTCCCTTGAAGCCTGGGGAAAGGAGACCTCAAACACAATAAGTTTTTTAAAAAAATAATGAAAAGGCAGAGAAATACTGCACAAATGAAGGAACAAACTAGAAACACAAAAGTCAAAATAAATGAAGAAGAAATAAGCAAACTACCTGAAAAAGAATTCAGAATAATGATAGTAAAGATGATCAAAAATCTTGAAAACAAAATGGAGAAAGTGCAAGAATCAATTAACAAAGACCTAGAAGAATTAAAGAATAAATGTACATTACAGAACTTAAAAATACTCTAGAAGGAATCAATAGCAGAATATCCAAAGCAGAACGAATCAGTGAGCTGGAAGATAAAATGGTGGAAATAACTTCTGAAGAGCAGAATAAAGTGAAAAGAATAAAAAGAACAGGAGAGTCTCAGAGACCTCTGGGACAACATCAAATGCACCAACATTCGAATTATAGCAGTCCCAGAAGAAGAAAAAAAGAAAGGGAATGAGAAAATTTGTGAAGAGGTTATAGTTGGAAATTTCCCCAACATGGAAAGGAAATAGTCAATCAAGTCCAAGAGGCACAAAGAGTCCCATACAGGGTAAATCCATGGAGAAACACACCAAGACACATACTAATCAAACTAACAAAGACTAAATACAAAGAAAGAATATTAAAAACAGCTCGGGAGAAGCAACAAGTAACATACAAGGGAAACCCCATACTCTTAAGAGTTGATCTTTCAGCAGAAACTCTGCAGGCCGGAAGGGAATGGCAGGATATATTTAAAGTATTGAAAGGGAAAACTCCAGAACCTAGATTACTCTACTCAGCAAGGATCTCATACAAAATTGATGGAGAAATAAAAAGCTCTTCAGACAAGCAAAAGTTAAGAGGATTCAGTAACACCAAACCAGTTTTACAACAAATGTTAAAGGGACTTACATAGTCAAGAAATACAACAGAAGAAAAAAAGATCTATAAAATCAACCCCAAACAATTAAGAAAATGGCAATAGGAACATATATATCAATAATTACTTCAAATGTAAATGGATTAAATGTTCCAACCAAAAGACACAGACTGGCTGAATGGATACAAAAATAAATATTAAAAAAAAAAGAAAGTTCTAAAAAAATGTATGTTGTTTTAAACTGGTAAACTGTTACAACAATAGAAAACTAATGTAGAACTAATAGAGAAGGTTATAGTATTAAACAGGAGAGGCTTAAAATATAAAAGAAGAGAGCATTGATATGCAAGATGTCTGAAGAGGCAGAAGTGTTTCCTAAGGAAATAATCAGCTTCATATAGGAGAAAGGATGCCTCTTTCACATCACAGGAAGGAAATAAAAGGATGGCTATATAAGATCAAGCTGGTGGTCAGTGACAGGGAATGAGAAAGCATGCCTCTGGTGTTCTCAGTTTCCTCTGATAAGAAGAAAATGAGGTTATCTGTTAAGAGTGATGACGGAGGTAGAGAAGTTTAAAGTTTGAAAAGGACAAGGAAATTTTATGTAACTACTGTGGAGAATAGGAAAGAGGTGACTAGGGAAATATAGAAGGATTTCTCAATAGCGTTGAGATGTCAAAGATCACAAATTATTTCATGTAACCAACCTGTAAATTTTCTCCAAAATAAGGTGAGCTACAGAAGTACCTGTTGGCAAAGTCTCACAAAGCAACATTGGATCACACTTCAAATTAAGATAAAGTTGCCTGTACTGTGGTCTAATCACAGCTTGATGATCAAAAATGGCAGGTGTGATTAAAGAGAAGCATGGTGCTTTACATCTGAAAGAGATGGGAAAACTGTGTGGCTAAAGAAATTCAGATGAATCCCCCAACCATTATTGTACAGAGATATGGATATTTAAGTTGCTTTTTTAAAAGGTCAATCAATCTGATAGTAGAGAAATTATTAGAGATATTTTCTGAGCATTATTAATGATTTATTATTTCTTGCTCTTCCATATAAATACCTTTTCCTTCTCTCCCAGTCTTCCTTATTCATTTAATATGCAATTATTAATAGAGTCTAAAAGAACTATCTAAAATATAAGCCAAAATTATCTCTCTTCATGTCTATATGTAATAAACTGCATTCTTCAGAATTGGCCCATCAGATACAGTTTACTCCTTGAACACAAAATATATATATATATATAAACTTTATCTAACAAATAATTTGAGAAGTAATTGCTATGTAAATATTTGCTAAATAATTGCTATAATTACAAAGTAAACTTTTTTCCCTAAAATAAATACCCATCATTGGAATTCAAAGAGCAGAGTAGTGGTACACAAACTAACTACAATCTAACTAGTTTAGCTTGCCTCTTTAGATACATTTTTAAATTCCAAGATAAACCAGGCTTAGAAAGATTTCTACAATCCCACCATGCATTAGCCAAACAATAAACAGTGATACCCTAAATATGAATACAACTCTGTATTAATCATATTCATTAAAGGACAAAATATTTCATACAGTAAAAGTTTTTAGGCCCCAAAGTATGAAATGCAATATTTTTCAGCAATGACTATTTTTAAAGAGGCATATTTCTGAAAATCCCTTGGGCTTTATCTCAATAAACAATAACACACACTAATGCAAACAGATACACTGCCAAGTCATTATTCCCATACTTATTAAGGCAAATAGGCAGCACCACAGACTAACCTGAAGCACTATAAATAACGAGACAGCTAAACTGAATCTAATGAATGATTCATGAAACCTAATTCTTCCAGTTTCTTTGGCAGTTCTCTCACAGCCAGCTGAAACAATGCAGAATGATTACAGAGATGTATCATCTGTACTGTTGGAGTGTATGCCTTATCTATTAAGCCAGCTCATTTATTTAAAAAACCATCATCATCTCATGGCTATTTTGCATTCTAAATGCTTGTTTTTGTAGAATAATGTGATGCAAATGCAACTTCTGGAGTATAAAAATAAGATTATGTCCAGAAGATGTCTGCTTCACACTTGAGACCTAATTTGGGGGTGAAGTGGAGCACCCAGAATAAAAATGGCACAGACTATGACTCTCTGAGGCATCATATTATGCTCCTGGTCCAGCATTTCACCAACATGAAGGAACACAGTATCATCAAAGGGATCCTGGAGTTAAGTAAGCTGAAACACTGGTTCTATATCTGAATTTGCCATGACCTGACTTCACCCTAGTCATGTAACAAAACTTCAGATGTCTAGAGAGAGTTGGACTATAAAGAAAGCTGAGCGTTGAAGAATTGATGCTTTTGAACTGTGGTGTTAGAAAAGACTCTTGAGAGTATCTTGGACTGCAAGGAGATCCAACCAGTCAATCCTAAAGGAAATCAGTCCTGAACATTCATTGAAAGGACTGATGCTGAAGCTGAAACTCCAATACTTTAGCCACCTGATGCGAAGAATTGACTCATTGGAAAAGACCCTGATGCTGGGAAAGATTGAAGGCAGGACAAGGAGAAGGGGATGACAGAGGACGATATAGTTGGATGGCATCACCAATTTGATGGACACGAGTTTGAGTAAGTTCCAGGAGTTGGTGGTGGACAGGGAAGTCTGGCATGCTGCAGTCCATGGGGTCACAAAGAATCAGACATGACTGAGTGACTGAACTGAACTGAATCAGGCAAAATCTGAGATTTTATTGGCAACAAAGCACACTTCATACCATGGAGATCAAATATAGTCTAACACAGACACAGAGAGAAGCTTTCGTGAAGATCTTCTAACTCCCCACATTAGAATAACTTTACAAAGTTTTTCCCTTATAAAGAGAAAATGACCCCTTCTTTCAATATAACACCAACATCCATGTAACATGGAGAGGGGAGGAGGAGGAGAAGAGGGAGTTCTGTCAGGAAAGAAAGCTTACTGCCTTTTCTCCAAGAGGTTTATAAACCTATCTGGCTCAACGGCTTTATCTTATTCTTTTATCTTCAAATGGGCTATGATGAGACCAGTGAGACTCCTTGATCCCACAAGAAGTTTCAGAAATCTTAAATGTATAGATAAAGAAGGAAATCAGTCTTTGCCATTCTGACCTTTGCCTTGCTTTCAGAGGAAAACATAACTGATCATAAGAAAAGGAGCCCCAAGGTCTCAGCTCACCAGTTGTCAATTAATAAAGGTTTTTAAAACTGCTTTGTAACTATTTAATGGATCATGAAAATCATTTTTTAAATTATGTGATAGAACTTCACCGGGGGTCCAGTGATTGAGTCTGCCTGCCAATGCAGGCTGGTTCTCTCCATTTCCTGATTTGGGGATGATTCCACATGCCATGGGGCAACTAAGTCCATGTGCCAACTAACCTGGTGTGCCAACTAAGTCTGTGTGCCTCAACTATTGAACCCCGCACACCCTAAAGCCCCATGCTCTGCAACAAGAGAAGCCACCACAAATGAGAAGCCTGCACACTATGACTAGAAAGTAGTCCTTGCTCAATGCAATGAGGGAAAACTCATGTGCAGCGAGTAAAACTCAGTGCAGCCAAAGATAAATAAAACTTTTTAAAAATAAATAAAATTACATTATGTATTTGTATTCAGGCTTACACGTATTGGGTCATGATATAAAATTCTTTCTATGAATCACAAGTCAAAATATTTGAAAAATACTCTCAGTTAGTAAAGAATCCACCTGGAATGCAGGAGACCCTGGCTCGATTCCTGGGTTGGGAAGATCCCTTAAAGAAGGGAAAGGCTACCCACTGCAGTATTCTGGCCTAGAGAATTCCATGAGCTTTATAGTCCATGGGGCCACAAAGAGTCAGACACAACTGAGTGACTTTCACTTTCACTATCTAATCTACAACAAGGAATGGGATGAGCAAAGAAAATCCACCATTTGACACCTAGCCATAGTGACAACAATTTCAGCAAACAAGTAGAGGAGATCATCTGATCTTCCACACCTCTTTATAATATCAGAACACTGTCAATTTTTTTTTTATCTTTTCTTTTTTTTTCCCATTTATTTTTATTAGTTGGAGGCTAATTAAAAAATGGGCCAAAGAACTAAACAGACATTTCTCCAGAGAAGACATACAGATGGCTAACAAACACATGAAAAGATGCTCAACATCACTCATTATCAGAGAAATGCAAATCAAAACCACAATGAGGTACCATTACACGCCAGTCAGGATGGCTGCTATCCAAAAGTCTACAAGCAATAAATGCTGGAAAGGGTGTGGAGAAAAGGGAACCCTCTTACACTGTTGGTGGGAATGCAAACCAGTACAGCCACTATGGAGAACAGTGTGGAAATTTCTTAAACACTGTCAATTATTAACATGACAGTTCAAATTGCCTTGTTTCATAGAAGGGTCTAGTGAGAACTCCAGAATTATATGTTGGGTTCATTCTCCCTCACCATTTCCTAATGTAATGGTTGTCATTTTCCCATATCTGTAAATAAAGGTATATGTCTATGAGTGATGAAGACTTTATGTGTGTCTATGTACAAAATATGTAAACATAGAAGTTATATATCTATGTACAGAACTTGTTGTTGTTTAGTCACTAACTCCTGTCTAACTCTTTGCAACCCCATGAAGTGTAGCCCACCAGGCTCCTCTGTCTATGGGATTTCCCAGGTAAGAATACTGGAGTGGGTTGCCATTTCCTTCTCCATGGGCTTTTTCTGACACAGGGATCAAACCCATGTCTCCTACATTGGCAGGTGGATTGTTTACCACTGAGCCACCAGGGAAGCCCCTATGTATAGAATATGTAAGTATAAAATGGTATTTCTTGTTAATATGGGCAATACTGGATCTGTCCATCATAAAGTTTGTTAAGGAGGTTTTATCTGGTGAAACACATGCAGCTTAGGGATGTGGGGGAAGATACCTTAAAGCAAAAAGCTGCAAATTATGATACGCTGTCTGCAAGCACTAGATAAAAGGCTGGCAGTCACATGCCCAATAGGATAGCTGACAAGGAACACTGACCAATCAATGTATATGTGAAACAGCTTCCTCATTCATTCCTGTTCTGCTGTTTCTTGCTCACACACCCTAAAAAGGCCAACCCCACCAGTGCCAAACCGCCCTGAATGTTAATCCAGGAACAGGTAGAGCAGCTGCCTTCACTGCCATTTCTGCTCATTACTTTACCTTTTGTCTTTCTCTCCTCTTTTAGACGATGTATATTATATATGCTGTATGCATAAATGCTTAAATGACAAATTCATAAAACTGATCATTTGCTACATTTTCAGTCTGTATGTATAAAGTTATTCAAATAGCATCTTCATAAAAAAATTCATTTTCTCATCCACACATTTTTCATCTGCACAAACTCTAAATCTGAAGGAAATGGAAACACTAAGGGAAGCATACAGAACTTCCCACAGAGAAGAATAAATTGATTTCATTTTAGTCTCACCTTTTTATCCCCAAATGCAGTTATCACACTATCTAGAACTGACATAAATAGGAGAAAGAAATGCATGAGAGAGGAGAGGATGGGTGGAAATACTATTAAATACCATTTTCATAGCTCTTAGCAATTTTACAAAAGCACCCACATATACATCATAATAATTAATTCAGACTACATTTTGGTACTGTAGACAATATTATTCGTCTTTATTTTTCAAATAAGAAATGGAGTCTCAGAAATGTAAAAACAAAGCCAAGACTCAAACACAGTCCATCTGATTGTTCCATCTACATCACTGCTTCTCTACTGCCTCAAGATATTTAGAGCTTGTTCAAAACAGATGAAGTCCTTAAAAAATTAAAATTAAAAAATATACATCCTCCCAATCCCTTTTGACCTCACCTATAATTCTGCATAATGTTACAAAGGCCTCATTAATATCTGCTCTGGTCACAGGTCTCTGCTAACCACTAGTTATCATCTTCCATAACCATCCAAATCAGTGGTAATAACTGTCGAGAACAGGGCCAATACTCTACTTTCCCCTGTTCTCCCATTGCAAATCTGATTTCCATATCTGAACCTAACAATTAACTAAATACAATACTCAAAATTCGGGATCAAAATCAGGAAACCTTTTCATGTTTACTATGTAAAATATAAATACAAGGTAACCAAAGAAACCAAATTAGGGTTGTCTTAAGACAATCCTCCTAGTTACATGAGTTTAGTTAATGGGAAAATCAGTGTAGATATGAAAAGAAACAGCTTCCCCAGCAACTCAATTTTGCCCAATCTCCTATAACCAAGAATGTGATGGAAAGACATTAAGCTATTGAAAGATTACTTTGTTGAATATTACATTTTACTTAAAAAATTGTTGAACATCTCAATGTGTGTGCAATCTGTGCCTGTCATACCACCACAAAAATATTGATAGTAGTAGAGCATCAGAGATGTTATCTTGGCTCCTGGCAAATGGACAATAACTGTTCTTTGATATCTTGTCCTGATGTTCCCTTTTTTTTTCTCACTCTCTTGCTTTCTTCCCCATAATAACAGACTGCATATCTGAAACAAAAGTTTCTATTTAAGACCACTCATATCCACACAGTGTCACAAAAAAGAACAACTCTGAATCATCCCTTACCCTGATTTAACAGGTAACATCTCCAAAGGGTTTTTAAATTATGTTCAGTTATCCC
Source organism: Cervus canadensis (assembly GCF_019320065.1). Classification (NCBI taxonomy): domain Eukaryota; kingdom Metazoa; phylum Chordata; class Mammalia; order Artiodactyla; family Cervidae; genus Cervus; species Cervus canadensis. The sequence continues at coordinate 36,120,716 of NC_057391.1, forward strand.
ATTTGAGGGGCCTGGGAGGTCTGTTTGTGTCTTTGTTGTTGTTGTTACTGTTATTATTATTTGATTTGATTTTGTTTGATTGGTTTTGTTATATTTAATTGTTTTGTAATTAGAATTCTATACAATAGAGTTTAGTAATAGAAACAAACTCCCAAGAATGATATATGAGATTACCTATACACACACAAATATTGCAAATTCAGATTCAAAATAATCAAGATCCAAAAGCAAAAATATAAAAGCAACATCAGGGAGTAAAACGTATTTGTCATTACAGTTAACAAAGTCTTTATTTTTTCTTTCTTACTGTACTGATATTTTTTGCCATATAAGGGATTATTCATCCTGTAACACTGTGTAGTCTTTAACAAACATAAATACTGCTGTTTGAAAACAGTTTTTATTCTGCATTCCAAAAACATCTTCTATTTTAATCATTTTAAATGAATTAGGAACACAATACTTAACTTATCTTGTGGTAAATATTTTTGTCAAGTTAACATTTGAAGCAATATGTAAAGTTGAAATTTTATATATTGGATTTCATGTTGATTGTGTTCATAACTGACCTAGGTCATTTTGAAGTTCCATATTCACAACAATTGCTACATTATATATAGGGTTGACTGTATGTCCACAAACATTTCATGGTAAAATGGCTGAGAATTCCACATAACTGTCTTGATCTATCTCATTATTGTTCATTCAAAATAGCCCAGTAATGCATTACAGAAGCAACAAGGATTTCAAGAATTCAGTATCTGCTTCTTACCAATAGTATTCCTCACAGGAAAAACATATATAACTGAGCCACTTTGCTATACACCAGAAACTAACACGACATTGTAAATCAACTATACTTCAATTTAAAAATAGGATAAAAAAGATAATAAAATCCTAAAACAATGTAAAAAAAAAAAAAAAAACAACCACACTGAAACATTACCTCATTGGGCAGAGTCCCTGCACCCTTATGCCCAGGCTGGGGAAACTGGCTTCAGTAGAATGAATATGGGCCTGGTTTCACCATGGATTATTCTAGAATTATTCCTGGAAGCCTGTGCTGAAGCTCGGGCTCAATCATAGCTCAGCTGGAGTTCACGCTTGGGGATCCAATCCTCCAGTCTCAAACCCAGGGCTTGAGGCTTAGAGTGCGGCATCCCAGCGTGGGCCGCGCGAGTCACACCTGGTCCCCTGTGCCTTTGATGCTTCTGGAAGGGCCACTCGGTTTTGGGGGCTGGGGTCCTCACTGGGGAGACTCACACGTACTTTCGTTCTCAGCCCTTTGAAGGGGGCCCATCCCCTCAGTTAGGATTCCAGCTCTGGGCACAGCCAGGGTGGGTGGGGGACACTGACTTGCCATGTCCAGGGCCCGAAGCAGACTGGACGGCCTTGAGGTGCTGAGACAAGATGGCATTGAGACTGAGGTCTGGGTCCTGCCCTTGCAAAACTGGCCGGGCCAGCTGATGCCAGAGACCTTTGGTGGCCTGGCCTGAGCACCACCGCCCCCCGGCCCGGTTCCGCTTCAGATTTTAGAAGTTTAGCTGCCTCAAAGAACATGCTCTTTTTTCTGCATTAAAGTGACTGCTGGGCACCAGGCCTTCGCTGGGAGGGCTTTCAGTGACACTAGGAGGTCTGCTGGAAACCCTGCCAAAACGTGAGCCCCGCGTCAGCCGCATGCCGGCCTGCTGGGTGGACCCCCGCAGCGTTGCTAGGACCTGGCTGTCAGACCATAGAAAATGGCTTGTGGGGAAGCTGAGGGGAACTGCCCGGCTCGGTTCCAGCCCTCAACCTTCTGCCTTTGGATCCCCCCACAGGTGCATCTAGGGATCGACCTGGAGAGTCTCCACCATTTTCTAGCTAAAACTCCCTAGGCCTCAGGATCCTCTTCTGCAAAATGAGGACGTCACAGCACGCACCTCTAGGACTGCTGACCACGCCCGACAGCACCCACTCTGTCCTCACAGGGTCTGACCCCAGAAACTGCCACTGAGAGAAGAGAAGGCCCACTGCCTGGAAATCAGGGAGTGATTAGAAGGGATTCTTCCCCTCCTTCTGGTGAAAGTCTCCCCACCCCGACCCCCCACCAACATGGCTGCCTTCAGACTGTCACCCCCACACAAAAACCCACCAGCCCCTATTACTCCTCTGTCTCCGTCCCCAAGGCCCTTAGACCTAGGGTCAATTCAGGGTTGCAAACATGCTGTATCTGTCTGTCCTCCTGTGCACATTTTAACTCTATGACAAGAAATTGACCAGTCAGCCACACGTGAAAGAAACCCTATGACAATAATGGCTTAAACTCGAGGGAGGGGGTGGGGGGTAGGACCAGGGGGGGCTGGAGGTGTCCACCTTGGCCCACCACCCGGTCAGCAAGAAGGAGGGTCTTGAGCCTCAGGGTTCCTGAGAGGCACCCAGAGCAAAGCCCTGAAACAGCCAGAGGGGGACACAGGGCTGCCAGGATGGGGAGGGAATAAGCCTTTCTAATTTTAATAAAATGGCTTATCCATGACTATCTGGGGATAGATACCTTTAACTTAGAAGTTTTCTTTATCCCTCATCCTGAAAGAAAGCAGAGTGCAGTGTTCTGAGGCAACCCTACACATACAGGAATCACAAAGCAGGAATCCTTTCCTCATGAGAGTGAACTTCTGTATGGTCAGAACCAGAAAAATGATAGTCCCATGGTTAAGACACCAAGCTTCCACTGCAGGGGTCAAGGTTGGATCCCTGGTTAGGGAACTAAGATCCCACATGACCCCTGGCTCGGCAAAAAAAAAAAAGCAGAAGAAGAGAGAAAAGAAAAACTGTTACCTCACACCTATTAGGATGGCTAATATGGAAAATAGAAAATAGTATTGATGGGAATGTGGAGAAGTTAGAACACATGCATTGTTGGAGGCATTGTAAAATGCAATCATTTCAGAAAACAGTGTGGTAGTCCACTAAAAAATTAAAATAGAACTACCACATGATCCAGCAATCCCACCTCTGGGTATATATCCAAAAGAATTAAAAGCAAGGTTTTGAAGGGATTTTTGCACACTTACGTTCATAGCACTATTTACAATAGCCAAGAGGTGGAGTGGACCTAAGTGTCTATACAGATGAATGAATAATCAAAATGTGGTACATACATACAGTGGAATGCTATGCAACCTTTAGAAAGGAAAGATTCTCTCACATATTACAACATGGATGAAACTTGAGGGCATTATGCTATGTGAAACAAGCCAGCACCTGATACAATGTCAGCAGAAATAAAAATTTCTTTGAATGAGAGCGTAAAAACAATCAAAGTCAGGCTTCAGTCTTTGTAAAGTCTTTGCCTTTACTCCTGGGGTACAGCTCTTCAGGGTTCCCCACTGAAAACCTAGAATGTTTATTGGGGTCCTTCATCCTTGATGGTCCTGGAACTCTAGTTTTTATCCTTCAGCCCTGTAAGACTCCCAGAGATCTTAACAGATCCTCAGGCTGTCGTCTGCCAATTGTGGATCAGCAAATGTCCCAAAAGGAAAAGTGGTTTCTGTCAGGCTTACCTCTCTGTGCCTCTCTTCTCCCCAAGGTCCCTCAAATCTTTGCTGCCTCACACACAGACAGAAATTTGAGATATTTTGTTCAGATTTCTAGTTATTTTCAACAGGGACAATGGTATCAAGCTATCCTGCTATGTTTAGAAGTTGAAGTCCTTAAGAGTTTTCTTTTTAAGATTGAATACAGGGACCCTCCTTCTCAGTGGTGGTTTGGATTGCAGACTAATATGAACTCAAATGTATAGGGTCTGAGCTGGAAAACCCTAGTGAAATTCAATCTTTATCATAAACTCTGAGGCCTTGGGAAAGCCTCAGATCCTGGGAGGCTTAGGGATGAAGTTCTAGTGTGTGGACAGCGTGTGTGCAGGTAGGTTTGATGTGCATTTTTAGCCTCATCTTTGCTTTGTCTCCATCTCTAACCATCTTTCATCTTTTGCACTGTTTTAATATATGCTCTTCTGAAACGTGATGTTAGCCGTCAAATTATTTCTGAAAAAGGCAGTATGGTGATCGATTTATCCATTAATTCATTCATTAAAATAAACATGTTTACTCCCTGAACCTGTTTTCTCACCAATAAAATTGGAATAATGATCCCCCTTACTGAGTTTACAAGATTGAGGTTCAGATCATATGAGATGAAATGTGTGAAAGTGCTTTGTAAAGCAATGGACCAGCATAATTTATTTCAACCTGGTTCACGTTGAATATCTTTTCTTCTTTGCCCTCCATATCCTGTCCATTAGCATATCTTTCTAATTTAACCACCTACATTTCTGTCAAATCTGTCCACCTCTATCCTCACCAACACTCCCCTGATCAGGCCACCATCACCTCTCCCTTGAATCATCACAGTTGTTCCTTATTGGTCCTCTCTCTTTCACTTTTGCCCCCCCCCTAAATAATTTATTCTCACTATTGAGTCAATGTGGAGTTTTTAAAGTGCAAATCTGATTGTTATGCCATTCAATAGCTCTCCAGTGATCTGAGGATAAAATTAAAAATCCTTAACTCAATTCTGCAAGAGGAGCCCTTCTCCCTTACTTTTTCCCATTATAACCTGTGCTCGTTTCATGGCATTCCTTTAATTGCTCACTCCCTTAGGGCCTTTGCACACGCTGTTGTCCCTCCTCCCACCCCTCCCCTTGTCCCATTGCCTAGCTCACTCCTATTTATCCTTCCAATTTCTGAACTTAAGTATCACTTTCTCAGGAAGGTTTCCCTGACCTCCACATCCAGGTCCTAGAACTCAAAACTTCTCCTTTATAGCCCTTGTCACAACAGCAAATAAATTATTAATGGTGTATGCACTTAATACTGTCTATTTGCCCCTGCTGGAATATAAGCTCCTTGCTGGCAAGAACATGCCCAGCTAATTTATTACTGTATTACCAGTGCCTAAGACAGTCCCGGAATCACAATAGTGCTCAATAAATACTTGTGTCACACATGAATTAGTGAACCCTTCTTGGGTACACACCAGCTGGAGGTTTGTTTTTCTGCCAGAGGATGGGGATTGAAAGGTGTGGGTGCAGGAGGAAGTAGGATGGACCTTTATGATCACTCCTCCCTCCCTCCATCCTCACATTTCCCACTCTCCTTTTCCCAGCTCCACCGAAATAGAGCAGTATCTGTCTCACCACAAGCTCCTCCAAAAGTGGCCCACCTCCAAATGGTGGTCTGGTGGCTAAAACTCCAAATTCCCAATGCAGGAGACCTAGGTTCGATCCCTGGCCTGGGAACTAGATCCCACATGCTGCAACTTAAAAAAAAAAAAAAAAAAAAACCTACATGTTGCAATGAAGATCGAAAATCCCACATGCCACAACTAAGACCCAGTGCAAATAAATTTTTTAAAACATTTTTTAAGTGGCCCAACTGAAACACTGCCAGAGAGTGGTATTTGTAAAACTCCATGGGAATTGTATGAGGAAAGAGAAGATTCTTTTTGCTAGTGCCAGAAGTGGAATCCCAAAAATGGAGCCAGCCCGTGACTCTGCTGTTGCCCTCCCAGGTAGTGGGCTCACAATGGTGAAAGGTCTTCCCGTCTGCTTTTCTTACTGTTGTAAGCTTTTGTTATTTTTTGAAATATTAACATATAATATATTTCTGTGGTACAAAGATTCTATAGAGTATAAAGAAAAAAGCCTTCCTTACTCCCAGGCATTGAATTTTCCTACAAAATAATAACTTAATAGTTATTAGAAGCAATAACTTTTCAGAAATAGTCTATATAAGTACAAGCAAAGTGATATATATTTGCCACACACACATACACCCCTTTCTACGAAGGTAGCATACTGTTCACACTGCTTATTCATACCTTGCTTATTAACAGTGTAGCTTGGAGATTGTTCCATATCAGTTTATACAGAGCTACTTCATTCTTTTTCATGCTTGTATAGTATTCTATTAAATTCATGTCCCATAATTTATCTATCCAGTGCCTTATCTGTGGACATTTAGGTAGTTTCCAAGATTTTGGTATTATAACTTCCAATGCAATGGATATACTTCTCTAAATTTCATTTTACACATTTGGTTATTTGCATGATAAAACATCTAGAAGTGGAATGGCTAATTCAAAAGTATAAACATGTAAAGTTTTGGTAGATACTACTTAATTTCCCTCTATAAAGATGGGCCAATTTACACTCCTACCAGCACACTGAGAGAGCAACTATTTCCCCAAACTGTTACTAACTCAGAGAGTTATGAAACTATTTTATCTTTGCCAACTTGATAGGTGAAAAAATATATATCCCAGGGCAGTTTTATTTTGTACTTGTATTAAATGAGGCTGGACATCTTTTCACATACTTAAGAAACATTTGAACTTCCTTTTCTGTGAATTACCCATTGTATCCTTCATTTATTTTTCTATTGATTTGTTGTCCTTTTGTTACTTAATTTGTGAGAACCTTTTACATTAAGGAAAGTAACCCTTTGTGATATGAGTTTCAAAGATTTTCCCCAACTTGTTGTATATCTTTTAACTTTGTTTATTAGTTTTCTCACATAAAAATTGTTATGGAATCAAATTTATCAATCTTTTCTTTATGGCTTCTGGAGTTTGTGTAATATCTTTAAAGGCCTTCTCCATGCTGACTCAAAAATAAGTCTCATCTTTTCTTCTAGTGCTTTTAGGATTTAATTTTTTACGTTTAGAGTTTTGATCCATCTGGAATTTATTGGAGTATATTGTGTAAAGTCACAAACAAACTTTATTTTGGGAAGCTATTATCCCCAAACCATTTACTAATGAATTCTTATCTTTAATACTTATTTGCCACATTTAGTATATATTTAATACATACATTTTGGTCTACCTACTTTTTAATTACAGTACTGTCATAATATATTTTAGTATCTAGGAAGCCTGGCCATACTACATTTCTAATGAGAGATTTTTTAGATCATTAAACTTTAACTCTTTTTAGATCATATCTTAGATCTTTTAGAAATTGACTTTTGAACCTTAGAATCAGCTTTTTCAGTTTCAGAGGAAAAACTTGCTAGTGTTTCTACTGGGAATGCATTAAACTTAAGATAATCTCACTAAATCATCTTGTCTCCTATAATCATTTTTCAGTATATTTACATTTTTCAGGTAAAAATTATACCATCTTCAAATAATAAGAAAAATTCCCTCTTCATTTCTCATGAACAATCTTTTTTGGTAAGAGTGAGAAGCAATAGCTTCCTTCTTTGCATAATGAGATTCTTCATGAGTAATGGTTCAAAGTTTGAAAAGTATAAACCAGTAAACAACAGAAAAATCACATTCCTATATCCATTTCTAAGCTCCCCTCCCCATGGTCAAACAACGGTTCTTGTACTTTCTTCTATATCCTTCTATAGACATGCCATGTATGTGCAGGCCAGTCCAGCTGTGTCTGAGCGAGCCTCTAGTGACACAGTCTCAGAAGCCCAGATAAAACCTGGGAGGCCAAGAGAACCAAGTAGGAGAGATCCTCCCGTGTTGTCTCCTTGTTGACAAAACAAGTAGTAATAGGAAAAACGACAGGGTGCCAAACCTCCTCTGATCGAGTGTGCCAGACCCAGCAGTCTAGAAAGAACCACAGTTCTTGCTTCTGCTCTTTGGACATTTATTTTTCACCAACAAATTCTACCCGCTAATCTCTTTCACACAAAGGAATCCCAGACACACCTGCTCTCTCTTTATATTAGCAGAAAGGTCCATGAATCTAACAACTTAAAGCCCAAGACATGTTTAGGGCTTGAATCTGAAGTTGTATATGGGCCTCCTTCCAGAGTTTTCCAGTGTCATCCAGGTAATATCTCTGAGGGTCTCTTGAGGCCCCAGAAGCTAGAGGCTTAGACACTTATCTGGGCTTCTCCAACTGGCAGATTCCCCCCGCAATTCACTTCCCCCTCGAGCCTGCCAGATATACCCCTATCTGGGCCTCCTGGTACAAGAGATAAACGAGCATGGGGACCTCCAGCAGCTGGTCCAAGAGATACCAGAGGGGAGGGAGCAGGAAAGACAAACATGTGGGGAAGCACGTAGGTGGGGTAGAAGGAAATGCCACTCTTTACAGATTCTTAAGCCAACAAAAGTGCCCGTCATCATTTTCTGTCTGGAAGACAGATTCAGAGAGGGAGCTCAGAGCAACGGCATTTCCAGTAGCCAGGCGGATAAGAGCAGCCTGCAGCCATGGGTCAAGGTGAGCCAAGCCAGCTCTCCACAGGGCTTACTGGGCTCTCAGTAGCTTCTCTATCATTATGCTTTCATTAAAATAAGCAGGACGGTAGCGGAGGTGATGATGAGCAATGATGGTTGCAGGTGTTAGGGGATGCTAATAGTGGTGGAGGTGGTGGTTGTAGGGCTATGTTGGGGGAATAGTAAATGGATAGTACTGATGATGGAGGAGCTAAAGTGTGTGAGCTGGTCGCTGGTGCTGGCGGTAGGGCAGGTAGTGTTTGTGTGACCCTGGTGGGGAAGGTAGTGGTTGGTGCTGACAGCAGCGGAGATGATAGGGGTCGGTTATGGTGGGAAGTGGTGATGGGTGCAATGGTGGTGTGGTGCTGGGGGTGTGGCTATGAAGTGACAATCGACTGGGTTGGTGGTGGTAAACTGGTCATAGTTGTGATGATGGTGGTAAGGTGGTGATGGTGGTTAAACAGATTTATACTCTTATCCCAGCATCATCCTAACACGACTATTTTCACTGGGTTGTGGTCCATCTGGTAGACAACCTGGGAAAGCATGAGAGTGTCGTAGCCTCAAAGCTAAGTGGGAGAGAAGGGAGGCATTCTTTATCAGCTGATAAAGAATCCGACTGCATTGCAGGAGACCCAGGTTCAATTCCTGGGTCAGGAAGTTCCCCTGGAGAAGGGATAGGCTACCCACTTCAGTATTCAAGGGCTTCCCTTGATGGTGAAGAATCCACCTGAATGCCGGAGACCCGGGTTTGATCCCTGGCTTGGGAAGATCCCCTGGAGGAGACCATACCAACCCACTATTTTATTCTTGCCTAGAGAATCCCCACGGACCCCAGTCCACAGGGTCACAAAGAGTCAGACATGACTGAGCAACTTAGTACAGCAGAGCACAGTGCAGTCAGGGAATCCAGCTAAAAGGGACAGAGGTAGACCCCAAGCGGGGAAGCAGGCAAAAACAGAGGATGCAGAAAGCTCAGCCTCTGTTAGCATATTTACACATTTTTGTTATAAAGTGAGAATTGCCTGGGAGAATGTCTTAATATTCACAGGCCCCCTTTGTAGCATTTTTCTGGGCTGCATGGTACTGTGGGTTTTATGAGCCTTTAGGTGAAAGCCACTGCAATCTGGAGTGAGCTGCTCTCTGTGCCTCACTCTTCTCAGAATTGGACTCAGTGACTTCAAAATTAGCTCTAAAAATGATCATTGTGTTCTTAGACAAAAATGAATAGGAGTGAGCAAAATTCTGGATTTCAGTCATTGCTTTTGAATTGGGACCAGAAAAGGAGGTCAACAATGAGAACAAGCATTGTTCTTATTAATAATAGTAACAGGGACTTACTATGTGTCTGACATGGGGCTGAGAATATTATGTACACTACCTCATTTGCTTTTCACAACCCTGCAAGGAGGGATGGTTATTCTGAGGAAGAGGAAACTGAGGATGAATGATTAAGTGACTTGCTTGAGACAGCACAGCTAGTAAGTTGAGCCAAGGATTTGAACCCTGCATCTCTGACTTCAGGGTCTCTGCTTTTACTGACGTTGTCACATTTACCTAGTCTCCAGGATTTCATTCTTTCCACAACAGGCCTGGGGATCAAGAGCTGCGACTTCCAGGCAGCGAGCAACAACGCAGAGCACCACACCCATGACATCAGCTCCCAACGGCTCATCGTGAGGAGGGGGCAGCCCTTCACCATCAGTTTGCACTTTCAGGCTCCAGTCCTCACATTTCTGCGTGCCCTGAAGAAGGTAGCCCTCATTGCACAAACCGGTGAGTGGGACTGACCTCAACTCCTTTGGCAATAGGACTAGGGCATTCTTTCTCCAGCTCCACCTTAGGGAACCAAAGGGCAACTGGCTCGCACTGCACCTGGGCCTCAAGAAATCCTGTGAGGATGAGATAATATGCAAGCAAGTGAAAGTCACTAATTCGTATCCAACTCTTTGTGATCCAATGGACTGTAACCTGCCAGGTTCCTCTGTCCATGGAATTCTCCAGGCCAGAATACTGGAGTGGGTAGCCATTCCCTTCTCCAGGGGATCTTCCCAACCCAGGGATCGAAAGCAGGTCTCCCATATTGCAAGCGGATTCTTTACCATCTGAGCCATCCAAGAATACTGGAGTGGCTAACCTATCCCTTCTCCAGTGGATCTTCCCAACCCAGGAATCAAATTGGGGTCTCCTGCATTGCAGGCAGATTCTTTACCAGCTAAGCTACCAGGGAAGCCTGATAATATGCATAGTAAGTAGCATTTATCATAATTCAGAAGTTGCTTAGCTGCAATATCACTAAGGAGTTTTTCTGTTGCATATATATCAGTTTTGTAGAAAAGCCTGAATGGGATTTAATCTAGGCTAAATATAACATTTAATTTCTACTACTTGCTGAATCTGTACTACATGTCAGATTTTGAGCCAAGGGCTTTACCTACAATATCTCATTAAGACCTCTCATCTGTCCAGTGAAGGAGATATGATGACACCCATGTTATACACTATGAACCTTTTCTAGATGTCCATGGGCGCTAAGGACCTGTGCTCTCGCCTCACCCTTTTCTGACCCCCTTTCCTTGATGGGTGGCTTTCATTCTCCTCCAAATCTAATTTTCACTTACTTCAGTTTTGTGATACTTCATTTTGTTACTCTGAGTTGTGGCCAAGGGGTCCAAATGACCAATTCATCTCTGTATGACCGCAGGAAAGCAGCCTTCCGAGGCCAATGGGACCCAAGCCACATTCTCAGTTTCCAGTCTGGGGGACCGGAAGTGGTGGAGTGCAAGGGTGGAGGAGAGAGATGACCAGTCCTGGACTATCTCTGTGACCACACCCGCAGATGCTATCATTGGCCACTACTCACTCCTGCTGCAGGTCTCAGGCAGGAAGCAATGCCTGGGCCAGTTCACACTGCTCTTTAACCCCTGGAATCGAGGTGAGTTGGTCTGGGTCAGCCTGGGCTGCACAAGACTCAAGGGCCTGGAGCTGGGGCCCCAGGGGACAGCTCCCTCTAGAGCAGCACAGGTACTTAGCCACTGTGGAAACCAGTCTCTGGATGAACGGCCTCTCAGACCCTGGGTCCTGATGTGGTGTCATCTGATGGAAGAAGTCCTGAGCTTCCCACTGAGAGCAGAGGCCAGTCTGGTCCTGGCTCAAGCTACTTAGTCACAGGGGCTGAGACTCACTGAGGTGACCTGGAAGCACTGCCCTCTGTGATAACAGGCTAGGGGCCAAGAGCTGGAGAGCACTTCAGGAAAAGAGGGGGCCTGTGGGACAGGTTTCTCTGATCCCTCCCTGGGCTCCCATAGTCTGTCTCCAGGGTGAATCCAGGTTTTGCGGGGTCTGAGTTTTTAAATAATTTGGGGGATCCTCTTTAAGAAAAAGAACATCAAATTTTGAATTGCTTAGGCCCCTCCCTGACTTGAAGGCAGTTTCTGTTGTTGGTGAGGGACCCAGAGTTTCAGTTTCAGCTTCACAGTAAATCTTCTTCTTGCTTCTTTCTACTTGTTAGTTCTGTCCTTACGATAGACTCTGTCTCCACCATGACCCATCCAAATACCCACCTAGAGCAGCAAATTAGCAACCAGTCTCCCTAGCTCAGCAGCCTCTGGATGGACTTTCCTGGGGACAGGTGGCCTCCTGAGGCCCAGCCAGTTGCCACCTCTGGCAAAGCTCAGCCCTAGCTGTCAGCACTATTTAATCTAGAAAAGTCATCAGACATGGTTGACATGTCCCAAACAAAAGTCAAGAGAACATCTCTTCCTTTCCATTCTGAATACTGAGTCTGTCTTCCTTTTTGAATCCGCCATCCCCCACCTTAATCCTTTGGGCTACCTGAACAGTTATCGAGGGGACTGGAAAACAGTTTCTTCCTGTTTGCCCATCCCTGCTACCCCAGACAAGCCTTTTCCTTTCACAGGTTCACTGCCAGCCCAAAGGGGGCCTCCTTATGAGGCACGGCTGGTAACAAGGGGAAGTAGAAGAAATCTCCCCTGAAGCCCCTGGATCCCAGGGCCTGATGGCCTTCCTATATAACACCTGAGTCCCAGTAACTCCCTGTCTCCATTTCTCTTGCCCAGCCTGCAGTCCTCGAGTGGCCCCCTCCTTCAGATAGCCCTGTCTGTCCTCAGTCCAGGCCCTTCGTTCCTGCTCCAAGGGGGTTGGCAGGTGGAACAATGGAGGGGAACTAGTATCCATTGAGGTGCCCTTGCCCCATGTGGGTGAGTATGGATTCAAGGCCCTTTCAGCTGAACAAGAGCCCATGGCTCTGTGCATACTGCCAGAAAGAGCCTCAAGCCATTTCCCTTCAAAACTGAGGCTTTACTGTACCTGCCTCATTGACTGAGCGCACATCCAGAGCTAGGTCCTGACTACCTGAGCAAAGATGCAGAAATACAGTTCTGGAACAGGCCTTGGTTCAGAGGGAGCTCACAGTCTTGACTCTGTGCCAGGATTCCTGCCTCCATACCTGGCTTGTCGGGACCGATGAGGGAAGACCTCTCAATAGGGGTGAGGTGTCTGTCTGGCCAGGGGTGAAGTATTGGCACTGCCCATCTGGAAGGTGAGTTAGAGACTTTCAGAGATTATCTGGGACTCAGTCTCATCTTACCATACTTGAAGATGGGGCTCTTCTGGATTCAAAAGGAAATTTTATACCCTGTAGTGAAAGTCCGGAGAAGGCAATGGCACCCCACTCCAGTACTCTTGCCTGGAAAATCCCATGGACGAAGAAGCCTGGTAGGCTGCAGTCCATGCGGTCGCTAAGAGTCGGACACGACTGAACGACTTCACTTTCATTTTTCACTTTCATGCATTGGAGAAGGAAATGGCAACCCACTTCAGTATTCTTGCCTGGAGAATCCCAGGGACGGGGGAGCCTGATGCGCTGCCATCTATGGGGTCGCACAAAGTCGGACACAACTGAAGTGACTTAGCAGTAGCAGCAATAGTGAAAGTCAAAGTCCTATTCATAAGCAGGCAGCTTTATAAAGAGGGGAGGGGATGCACCCAAGCTGAGAAGAAGGGTGCTACCTCTGCTCTGATAATGTACTTCCCAAAGCCTGCAGAGCCAAACTCCTTGGTTTGAAGCAATTTCCAAAGAGGCAATGTCCAGCTGACTTCATAGATAGTACTCAGGATGGAGGGGCAGGGGCCTGGGGCTCCTTGGGCACATGATTCTGTGATTTTCTGTCCAAGGTTTTTCAGGGCTTCCTGATATCTAATATCCCAGCCTTCTGTTACTTTGAATATCCTCATCCTAGATGGATGCCTGGGAAGATGGTTTGGAAATCTTCTCATTCTAGTCTTCAGGAACCAGTCCAACCACCCCCTACTTCACCCCTGGCAACAGGCAGAGAGAGACATTTGACAAGCAGAGTAGGTCCCCCAGCTGCTCCCAGCTTCCTAGAGCCTCCTTCAAACCCCAACCCCCTTCATGACCCCCAGGCAACCCTTTGATGGAGATAGTAGGAGAGGCAGCAGGAAGAGACCAAAGGAGTCCTAGACCCCCTTGGATACGCCAGGTGGCTCCCACTGCTCCTTCACACACAGCCCCATTCTCCCTCTGCCCCTGTTTGTCTTTCCTTCTGCTCACATCAGTCAACTTGTTTGGTTTTTCTGAAATACTTTTTTTTCTGGTTGAACTTATCAGAGAGACATAGCAGGCCCCCTGGGAAGCCCCCTGGCCTGTTGCCAAATGCTCTTGGTTCAGGAGCAGGTTTCTTTGGGAACCAGTAGGCCTTTTAAGGTTGGCTTGTTCCTGTCTGCTGGCTGACCATGAAAGCCACTGTGGCTGACCCAAGGACTCTCATCCCCTTCCTCACTCTCACCAGAGAGAAGGCCTGGTCCCAGTATGGCATGAAAAGAGGGGTTTCCTTCACAGTCTCTACCAGGCCTGGAGCTGAAGGGAGGGCCTGCAGCAGAATCTCACCTAAGCAGGGAGGGCAAAGGCCTGGAGATGGACGGCACACCTAGCATCCCTCATCCCTGCCTGCTTCTCTCCAGAGGATGCTGTATTCCTGGGGAATGAAGCTCAGCGCAGGGAGTACTTGCTGAACCAGAATGGCCTCATCTTCCTGGGCACGGCTGACTGCATCCAGGATGAGCCCTGGGACTTTGGCCAGGTACGGGGGCCTCCAGGAAAGGTGGGGAGACAGCGATCACCCCATAACTTTCAGTGCTCAAGTCAAACAGATTGGGCCAGTCCAAAGCCTCTGGTCACGAGGCCATTTCTTCATGCAAGTTCAGCCACGTGGTACCTCGGTCCCCTCAGGGCCACACTAGACCATCCTCCTCAACCACCAGAGTTATTTCCTAAAGACCATGCAGATGAAGCCTCTGTTAAACCTCACCATCCACAGGACAGAAACCAAATCCCCTGGCTTGACACACAAGACTCTTCACAGTCAGGCCAGTGCTTTCCTCTCCCCAAGAGCCCCCACCCGCTCCATGCTTCAGCTCCTGGTCATCCCTTGATTGTGCAGGCTGAATGTTCCCTCTGCCAGGAATACCTTCCCTCACTTACCACCTGGAAAATGCCTGCCCATCTTTTAAAGCCTTCTGAAAGTTTTCCAAGCCCCCAGAGGCAGACTGACTCTCCACTGTGCTCCCTGGGTTGGCATCTCTCCTAGAGCCCCAACCACGTTGCTGAGATCTGTAGCCTAAGTGGCCATATGTCTCCCTCGCTCCTCACTTCTGCTCCATTTTATCCACCCCTACACAAGGATAGCCCTGTTAGGAGCTGTGGGAGCAAATTATATGAAAAACTGCAGAAATGAAAGGACTCCACAGAGCTCTGGTGCTCAAAAGCCCACACTATTAGCAGTCAGACAACAGAAGAGGCAAAAGACTGAGATGCCAGGCACTGGGACGAGCGGGCCCTAGGGCAGAGGGAAAAGCCAGAACTTCCTCAGGAACACAGCAGGGAGGAGTGGAGCCTGAGTCAAGGAGAAGGACAAGGGGGTGGGGTTGACTTGTGGAAGGAGAGGCTGACCCGCACACCCTCCGTCATGGGTGGCCTGTGTGGTCCTTACAGCTCGAGGAGGATGTCATCGACCTTGGCTTGAGCTTACTGACCATGGACAATCAGGTGGAGAAATGGGGCAACCCCGTGCATGTGGCCCGAGTCTTGGGCGCCTTGGTGAGTGATGACGGGGAGGGGAGGGGGAGGAGATGAGACAGCAGTCCTCTGCCCCCATCTAGGGCCCCAGAAGTTTTTTACTCACGAATGGTCCCCTCTCCCAGAGTGCAGGGGACAGTCCCTGGAGAAGGGTCTGAGTGAGGAGGGGCAGACAGTAGCATCCAGCGGGGAGAGAAATGACAGGAAGGTGTCCTCCCTCAGGTCCCAAGCCAGCGAGGACTAAAACTGACCTGGATTTCCTTGAGACCTCCCTCTCCCTGCCTCCTCACCCCCAGCCCTGGCACAGGGCTTAGGTCCCTGGGAAGAAGGGGGTCAGTTCCATCTTACCCATGGTTTGGCGATAAGGCAGTCAAAGGAACTTGTTTTCATTTCTAAATTATTCCCATGAAGGTGGCGTGGTCCTTTCCTATTGTCCTTAAAAAGTTCTCTCGCAGGAGTAATGTGTTCTCTACTTCCTCAAGTGGCTCAATCCTCTCCTCTGAGGAGGCGGTGAGGGACAGGGCTAGCCTGCGAGGAGAAGAAAATGTGGGCCTCAAGGTCCCAGGTGCAAACGCTCGAAAAAATCAGGGCCAGGCAGACCAAGGAACAGTGAAAGCCTCCACCGAGGGGCAGCCCTCCTGCTGCTATCATGTCCTGAGTTTCATTTGCCACTATGGGCTTCCCTGGTGGCTCAGACGGTCAAGAATCTGCCTGCAGTGGGGGAGACCTGGGTTTGATCCACGTTTCAACCCCTGGGTCAGGAAGATCCCCTGGAGAAGGGAATGACAACCCACTCCAGTATTCTTGCATGGAGAATCCCATGGACAAAGAAGCCTGGTGGGCTACAGCCCGTGGGGTCACAAGAGTCGGAAATGACTGAGCAACTAACACTTTCACTTTCATGGTTCATGAACCCCTGCTTCTGAAGGACTTGTTAAAAAGGAGGCTTCCCAGACACCATCCCAGTGGGTGAGGGTGGAGCCCAGGAACATGCAGGTTTAACAAGTTCCAGGTGATTTCCATACAGGTGGTCTGTTCACCATGCCTGGAGAGCTGTGAGAGCCCTTGCTGAGTCATTTCAGTTGTGTCCGGCTCTTTGTGACCCTATGGACTGTAGCCCACCAAGCTCCTCTATCCGTGGGATTCTCCAGGCAAGAATACTGGAGTGGGTTTCCATGCGCTCCTCCGGGGGATCTTCCCCACCCAGGGATTGAACACATGTCTCTTTCATCTCCTGCATTGGCAGGTGGGATCTTTACCACTAGCGCCACCTGAGAAACCCGAGCCCTCCCTGCTGCTGCTGCTAAGTCGCTTCAGTCGTGTCCGACTCTGTGCGACCCCATAGACGGCAGCCCTCCAGGCTCCCCCATCCCTGGGATTTTCCAGACAGGAACACTGGAGTGGGTTGCCATTTCCTTCTCCAATGCATGAAAGTGAAAAGTGAAAGTGAAGTCGTTCAGTCATGTCCGACTCTTAGCGACCCCATTGACTGCAGCCTACCAGGCTCCTTCATCCGTGGGATTTTCCAGGCAAGAGTACTGGAGTGGGGTGCCATTGCCTTCTCCGAGCCCTCCCTACCCACCCCCATAAACATCCACACATTTCCCCAAACAGCTGCATGTTCTTAAGGAGAAGTCTGTCCTGCCCACTGCGAAGATCCAGACTACAGAGGAAAGGGCCTTGCTGAACAAGCGCCGGGGCAGTGTGCCCATCCTGCGACAGTGGGCCACTGGTCATGGGAGACCCGTGTACGAGGGCCAGGCCTGGGTGTTGGCAGCTGTTGCTTGCACAGGTACAGAGCAGACTTGCCTGCCACACCCAGGCAAGTTACCTTGGCTACCGCACAGTGTCTGCCTTGCTTCTTGGGTTGCCTGGTACCCCCTGCCCCATGACATCTCCAAAAGCAGCCACTGCCTCCACTCTGCAGCATTCCCCCACCTCCACCACACCTGTGACTGCTTCCCATGCACCATCTGGCCAAGATGGCTTTTCCCCAGCCACTCCTCTCAACCAGCTTTTGCTCCTTCTCCCAGATTCAGCAAAGTTAGGCCCAGCTGGCAAGCTCTGCTCCCAAACTCCCCACAGCTCCTCCCTGCCTCTGCCCCAGAAAAGCCAGTCCCAGCGCTCTGCTGAAGCCTCCCCCAGCTGTGTACTCCACCTGCTGTGTCCCTTGTCTGTTGCTCATTACTTGGCCTTCACATCACCTAGGTTGGGCGGGTGTCAGTTCCTGTGACCCTTCTCTTTCCACAATGTCACCTGGCATTTAAGACCATGAAAGTGCCTAGTGTCCAGAGGAGACACTGAGAATGCTAGCCACAGATCCCAACCCATGCGTCCCAGGCCTCCCTGGTGCCCTGACCCTCTGCCCGCTTCCATGCAGTGCTGCGAGGCCTGGGAATCCCTGCCCGTGTCATCACCACGTTCACCTCGGCCCAGGGCATCGGCGGGGGCCTGCTGGTAGGCGAGTACTACAACGAGGAGGGGCTTCAGAATGGAGAAGGCAACAGAGGCAGAGCCTGGTGAGAAGCCCAAAGGGGATGGATGAAGTCCCAGACCTCAAAGGGCTCCAAACCCGCAGGCTGTCATCCATGGGAGCCCCCCACCCCAAGCAGCCCTGCTTTGAATAGGCCTTCAAGACTCTGGAAGGCAGGACTCTGACGGTCAGGGTGAATGTGAGACGCATGCCCCTTCCTGGGAGTGTTGGAACCACTCTTACACAGCGTCCTCCCATCCACTTAGTATCAGCTCTGTCATCCCTAGGACTGCTTCAGGACTTTTCCCCCCAACTTGTACTGTTCTCTTTGCTTCAGGATCTTCCAGACTTCCACGGAGTGCTGGATGGCCCGGCCTGCTCTGCCTGAGGGTTATGACGGATGGCAGGTTCTATACCCAAGTGCTCTTAAAGAAGGTGAAGGTACAGCCTGGGGTGGGCCTAGGACCACCAGGTTACACAGAGCTGCAAGAGTCCAAGGAGTCCCTTGGAGAGGAAACAGGCGCAGCAGGTGGTCCATAGCGGGTCTGCAGCCCCTAAAACAGAAGCAGTGGCAGGACTGATAGTGAGCAGTGGGATGCTGGCCCAAGGCCCCCCCCCAGGAACAGAACAGTCACAGGGCCAGGCACGTAGGAAGTGCTCAACAAAGGCCACCTACCCCTGTCATGTCTGTGGTCAAGCTGGCTTAGGAACTCCCATGTATTCTGTAACTCTGAGGTCTTGTCCAACTTCTGAGAGGGCGTCTGCCATAGACCATAACCAAAAAGTTTTGTCACTAAAAGTGAGCCTCACCTCAGCTGTGCCCTCTCAGAAACCCTGCCTGGTGCCCACCTCTGACCTTGATTCCAGCGGAGGGGCAACAGGGCATGAGGATAGAGGTTTTGCTGCTCTGACCGAAGCCAAGGTCTGGGTATGATTCCTCTCACTCATTGACATTTCTCTCCCTCAGTCCTGGAGGCCTGTGATCTGGTCCCAGTCAGAGCGGTCAAGGAGGGGATCGTGTGGCTGACCCCTGCAGTATCAGACATTTTTGCCTCAATAAATGCCTCATGTGTGGTCTGGAAGTGCCGTGAAGACAGGACACTGGAGTTGACTGACTGCAACACTAAGTATTTTGGCAACAATATCAGCACCAAGAATGTGGACTGTGACCGCTGTGAGGATATCACACAGAGCTACAAGTATCCTGAAGGTACCAGGCAGTGGGGGCCTCCCAGGTGGCTCAGAGGTAAAGAATCTGCCCACCAATGCAGGAGATGCCAGTTCGATCCCTGGGTCGGGAAGCTCCCCTGGAGTAGGAAACGGCAACCCCCTTGTTTTCTTGCCCAGAAAATTCCATGGACAGACTGAGCGGCTACAGTCTGTGGGGTTGCAAAGAGCTGGACACGACTGAAGCAATTTAGCATGCATGCACCAGGCAGAGGAGGCCCCAGACAGCAACAGAGGGAAAGGAATGGGCCAGACACATGCAGGCCAGGGAGACGTGCGGGCCATTCCCCATCACATAAAACAGGACTTCTCAACCCTGTTTGACTTTATTCATGTTTTGGACCAGATATCTTTGCTATCTGGGAGGCTGTGCAACCTGGGACATTCAGAAGCCTTCCTGGTCTCTATCCTCTAGATCCCAGCCCCTCCTCAACCACCACCCCCAGTTGTGACAACCAGAAAATGTCTCCTGACATTTCCAGATGTCCCCTGGGGGCAAAATTGTCCCCAGCTGAGAACCACTGCTATACAACAAAATACTTAATACCAAGCCCAGGTGACTTCCCTGATGGTCCAGTAGTTAAGACTCTGCACTTCTACTGCAGGGGGTTAATCCCTGGTTGGGAAGCTAAGATCTCACATGTCACAAGTGGCATGGCCAAAGACAAAACAAAAAACAAGCCCAGCTGCTGGGAAGTATTCTCTCTCTCTTGCTGTCCTCCCATACTCCCCAACCTCCCTGTGAATTCCCCTCCATAGTAGTTATTAGAGCACAGTGCTGTACTGTCCACCCATTTGTCCAAACAAGAAGGCCTGCTCTGTTCTTGAGCCTCCCGATGGTACCCTCACACCCATCTCCTCATCTCCTTCCCCATTGCCTACAGGTCACCCAGGGCCTCACCATCTCTCTTCTACAGTATTATGCTGCTGCTGCTGCTGCTAAGTCGCGTCAGTCGTGTCCGACTCTGTGCGACCCCATAGGCGGCAGCCCACCAGGCTCCACCGTCCCTGGGATTCTCCAGGCAAGAACACTGGAGTGGGCTGCCATTTCCTTCTCCAATGCATGAAAGTGAAAAGTGAAAGAGAGGTCGCTCAGTCATGTCTGACTACAGTATTATAGTAGCCTCCTAATTGGACCCCTGCCTCCAGTCTCCTCATCGTTATTCCATCTCTAACTTATGGTTTCCAGAATGAACTTCCCAGGACACAAATATATTTATGTTACAGAATATTCCTGCTCCAGAATATTTCATGGCCTCCATTTCCCTTGGAATAAGTCCAAACTCCTTCACTTTGGAAAATACAAGTTACTGCAACTTGTACAAAAACTAGCTCTCCCACCATTCAAGGGGCAAATTCATAGTACTTGAAGAACTTGACCCTTGAGTGACTTGGAAGAGAGACACTGTATCTGTGGTGAGTTTTTTTAGCTACATGTGGCAGGAGAGGTTTGCAAAGCTCTTGTGGCCTTGGCAAATTTGAGCAGTAGTGGGTCAATGAACCTTAATCCTGAGCTTTTATTAGAAGGGTCTATACCTGCTGGGTAAGAGGCCCGCTTTGTTTATTCCATTCTTCAGGATCTTCTCAAGAAAAAATGGTGCTAGAGAAAGTCCAGAAATACAGGATAAAACACAAGAAAGATGATGACATCTATCCTCCTTGTTGTGAGACTGATGATCTTCTATATCTCTTAATGAAAGCACCGAGTTCCATAGTCCTGGGAGAGAACGTAGAGTTCTCTGTGAAGTTGTTAAACCCCAGTGACCAGGAGAAGGAAGTGCAGCTGGCGATCGGGCTGCAGGCAGTGTACTACAACGGCGTCCTTGCTGCCAAGCTCTGGAGGAAGAAGTTTGTCTTCACGCTCAGTGCCGGCTCAGGTACCTCTCTGCGGCCCCTTCCCAACACTCTACACACCCAGCTCCCGCTCTGAGCAGGCAGCAGCCACACAGCAACCCCTGCAGATTTGCAGGCATGGTTTCTAGTTCCTGACGTGCTCGTTCGCTCGCTCGCTCTCTCATTCAATACATCTTTACTGAGCTTCACACAGGAAAAACAAAACCCGCAATTCTGATTGTAGTTGTTTGAGTAAACAGACTATGGAGCCGTGTAAGAAGTGTTTGACAAGGTAAACACAGTACAATGGTGGATTAGCATCTCTCCCAGACAGAGCAGCCTGCCCCCAGGTAAATCAGGCTGCCCTGGGTCTTGAAGGATGAGTAAGGCAGTGTCAGACAGAGAAGGGAGTCATGGGCTTTCCAGGCAAAAGGGACATATGCCAGGGTTCTTCCTCCTCCTTGAGATTCTTATGTAATTGATCTGGAGCTGGATCCAGGCACTGGAATTTTTTCAGAGCTCCCTGTGTTATTCTAGGGTTGAAATTCCCTGGACTAGAGCAGCTAGTTCTGCTCTAGTTCTCATGGCAAAGTTCTCCAACTTTGCTGCACATAAGAACCACCTGGGGGAAGTTTGATGCTCAGCCTGCACCCCAGACCAATTAAGTCAGAAACTCTACAGTTTGACCCAAACATCAAAAATATTGTTAAGTCCTTGGGTGACTCCAATGTGCAGGCAAGAGAATCAGTGGAATAGAGCTTGTTTACATGGTTGCAGCAACCTCCTGACTGGTCCCCCTGCCTCCAGTCTCTCCACCCTGTTCCCTTTCCAAGAGCGGGCTGAGTGGAAGAGGGGAGTTGCATGAGAGCCAGACTGGGCCAGATCTTGAAGTGGCTTGTCAATGCTGCTCAAGAATTTGGGTTTTATTCTCTGGGCAATGGGGAGCTGGTAAAAGGTTTTAACCAAAGGAGTCAATAGGATTAGAAATTCATTTTTGAAAAGGAACTTTTGGTAGAATGGAATGGAAGGGGTCAAATTAGAGTCATGTACCTCAACCTTGTCTGTATGTTGAATCACCTGGAGAACTTTAAATATACTGATTCCTAGGTCTCTCGGTCAGAGTCTGTTATAATTGACTTGGGGTGTGGCTTGGCATTGGGAATTTTTAAAGCTTCCCATATGATTCTAATGTGTATCTAATGTGTATCCAACAACCACAGATTAGAAGTTGCAAGGTTTTGAAAAACTGAAGGACAAAGTAAACTAGCAGAACTTTTCAAATGAAGTCATATTATAGAAGTGGGCTAGATTGAACTTGTGTATGTGGCTAGAGGGTGCTTCCAGTTTGGGTGAGCCTCTAAAGTAGGGCCGATGGGAAAGCACAAGTTTGGGGAGAAAGATGATGCATTCTGTTTGTTGCATGTTGGGTTTGAAATCCCAGAAGACATCTGAGCTGTGATGGCCAGTAGGCAGCTGGAAATCTAAAGCTGGTATTCGAGATAAAGTCCTGGATGGGGGAGGGAAGAGGGGGAAGGACTGAGAGAAAACGAGAGGGTGAGGAGGAAACCCAGGCAGCACCAGCGTGTAGGCACCAGACAGAGAGACAGCAGAGTGAGAGACTAAGTCAAAGAGAAGAAAGGGGAGCCCAGCATGGCCACTGGAGAGGCTGAGCGGTCAAGGCTGGAAGGCCTCTACTGACAGAGGGTCTGGTTGGAGAAGCAGTAGGTTCCCTGGGGCTTAAGCTGCTGAGAGCTGAGGAGGTGAGACAAGGTATGCAGTCCTTCCTGGAAGAATGGATGGAAAAAGAAGAGAGGGTGGGTGGCAGATAGGGACACTCGGGAGAGGAAAGGTGTTCTTTGTTTTCTTTTAAGATGATAGAGAGAGAGCAGAACGTGCTTAAATGCTGAAGAAGAATTAATAGAGAGAAAAAGACAAAGCCTCAGGAGAGATGGGTTATACTCGACGGTGCAACCTTTGAGGAAATGAGACATGACTAGAATAATTATAGCTCACATTTATTGAGCACTTAATTTTGGGCAAACATGATGTCAAGTGTTTTGTATGTATTATCTCATTTATCCTCATAATGGCCTTATGAGGCAGGAACCATTATCATCCCCACTTTACAGATGAGGAGACTAAGACACAGAAAGTGAAATAAACTGCCCACAGTTACACAGCTAAGCAGTGGTGGGGTTGGGATGGAGCACTGATTTGAAAAGCAGGGGGCAGGACCTGGGCACAGAGGGGGCCTCACCCTGGAGGCAGTGGTGAGGAGGGAAGGGTGGCTTCATTTTCTTTGCAAACGGAAAAGAACAGCAGCAGAGAAGGGGAGGGGAGCAAGCAAGCATATATTCAGCCATGACTGGGTCTGAAGCCAACACTTAACAACTGTCTCGTGACCAGAAGCCATCCCACCAGGTACGTGTTATTACTAGACAAGGAGACTGAGGCTCCACTTGCAGCTCACAGGGCCCTTTCCAGAGCCCTGTGGAGGTGGTCTACCAAAGATGTTGTGCTCATGATGGTGATGTTGGTCTTGGGTGGGTTGTTTGTTTTTATTTTGGCTGCCCCTCGTCTTAGTTGCAGCATTCAGGCTCCTGGTTGTGGCATGTGGGAACTTGTTTCCTGACTGGGGGTTGAACCTGGACCCCCTGCCTTGAGACCACAGAGTCCTAACCACGGGACCACCAGGGAAGTCCTTTAGGGTGGGTTCTTGAGTGAGTGCATTCTGAAACTGCTGTGAGGAATGAGGCATCTTTCTGGCTTCAGTGAGGCCTCCTGGGAGTCATGTCTCCTGGGAGACAAGCATGAAACTACTGCTTGTCTCTGGGGCACGTGCACTCACTCCTGGGCACTGACTCCACCTGTTACATGTTTCAGATAAGAAAATCTCTACCTCCCTGTTCAACTACAGTTTTGAACAAAGCCTGCCAGAGAATAGCTTCCTCAGACTCACTGCCATGGCAACGCACTCCAGCCTTACCTGCTTCGCCCAGCAAGACATCGCCATTTGCAGACCACACCTTGTCATCGAGGTAGGCACCAGTCCTTGCCCAAATTGCTGTGTTTGCTGCTATTCAGGTCGCCGTTTCAGAAAGAACAGAGACCCTCAAGCTTCAGAGCAGGTGACCGTGCTGCTGTGCTAAAGAAACTATCAGGAAATGCTGGGTTGAGAGCTCCTCTTGAAAGAGATGATTTCTTATATATGACACTAAGATTTAAATCTTTCCACTTTAAGTAAAGCTTTCTAAAATCGGAGTCTTCTCAGTGGCTGCCTCCAAATTTACAAGGATAATAACAGCCTACGGTTATTTAGCACTTTATACAGTACCAATGTATTTTCACATTTTACTTCTTTTAATACCACAGCCCTGGGAGGTGATCTCTTCCCATTATTCAGATGAGAAAAGCATCATGCCTACAAATCATAAATATGGGATGTCTTAGAGGCTTAGGGCTCTTAGTCCAGTCCTCTTTCCACATGTGTACCCAGACCAAAATGAATGTGACTTGGTCTCTGCCCTGGAGGGGGTCACAGTTGTGCAAGGGTGACATAATGTGTGGTCTATGTCAGAGTTTTCAGAGGAACAAAGTCACTCTGGCACAAGTGAAGTAAAGAGGCCTATTTTCGGCTGGGGGTTTGGGAAAACTTCATGGAGGAGGTGGCATTTGTGTCAGGCTTTGAACAATAGGTAAGCTTTCAGTGCAGAGGAGGGAGAAGGCCATGCAGACGGAAGACTGAGAAAAGAGGCCCAAAGGAAGGGAGCCTGAGGGCTATGCTGGGGCTGGGAAACTGCCCAGAGGCTAGGGTGTAGTCAGGGGTAGAACAGATGAGCCTGGGATAGATTGGGGTTAGATTGTGGAGGGCTCTGAAGGCCAACCAAAGCTGAATTCTGAAGACAATGGGAAACCTTCCAAGGTTTCCAAGTGAAGGAAAGGCACCATCAGTGTTGTCAGTGATGGATCAAAGGTGAAAGTAAATACAGAAGATCAAGTAGAGGGGTAGGGAAGTCAGCAGTTGAGTTTAGGTGAGGATGGTAAAGATAGGAGAATAACCAAGAAAGGGTTCAGGTAGGGTAGCTAGGAGGGGAAGGAGTGACTACAGCTCCATGCTCTTGGGATCCCCCACAGATGCCAGAGACAGCAGAGCAACATCAGCCCCTGATGGTCGTGGTCAGCATCCATAACCCCCTCGATGTTCCCTTGGAAGACTGTGTGATCTCCATCTTTGGAAGGGGGCTCATTTACAGAGAGAAGAGCTACAGGTAAGAGACCACAAGCTTCTCATCCCACAGAAGTATCTCAACCTGTCAGAAAGGCAAGAACCTGGGCTTCCCTGGTGGCTCAAATGGTAAAGAATGGCAGGAACCCAAGACTGATGACACTGTTTGCTGTGGCCATGAAGACAGAGCAAGTACCGGCCAGAGCTGAACTAAAAGATCAGGGCCTCTCTCACCCTGGGGCCACCAATGCTTACAGGGGTACAGGACAGAGGGAGGCTCTGTGCCCCTTGGGCACCTGACTCTGGTTGAGGCCCTGGTCACGCAGAGAGGGCCTGGGTATTACTGATGAGCACAGGTGAGGGGGTTAGGGAACATCACAGGAAAGAGCTGCATTCAACTAGTGACAACACAATACAGAATTTTATTTACACATTCCCTTTTACTCCTATTCCCTACTCCCATTCCCACCATCACTCTTCATATCCTTGTCTTAGTATCATGAGCCTGTATTTTTAAACTATATAAACGTTATGTTATGTCTAATTCATTTCACTTAGAACTGTTTTTCACTCATCCACGTCAAGTCCACTGCTTCTGCTACAAATCACTCCATAATGTATACCCCTGCTTCCTACCACACCACTCCACAGTGCCTCCAACACTCAGACACCACAAATACACATATCCCCTTATATACCTGCTTGAAAATTCATGTGTGGGGGATAAAGGCACAGGAATGGAGTTGCTGAGACACAGGATAAGACCTGGTTTGACCACATGCTATCAGATTGGTTTGCAGAATGGCTGCAGTTCCCTCCAGCAGTACTTGACAGCTTCTATATTCCTACCATTCCTCCACTCTTGGCAATACCCAGTTTTCTGTTTTAATCTGGTCTAACGGGAATAAGGTAACATCTCATCGTTTTAATTTGCAACTCTTCATATGTTTATTCAGTTCAGTTCAGTCGCTCAGTTGTGTCCGACTCTTTGCGACCCCATGAATCGCAGCATATGTTTATTAGCCTTTTCCATTTCCCCCTCTATAGTTTCTTAACTTTGCCCACTTTTCTTTTGCTGTTCCTTTTTTCCTTGTTGACCTGTGGGTGTATATATATATACACACACACATATTCATACACACAAACCCTATATAATCTAGGTTATCCGCGCCTTGTTGGCTTTAGATGTTGCAAGTATCTTTGTTAATTATTGCTCCTTCTCTCATGAGGTCCACAGCATCCTCCACTAAACACGCACATACAGTTTAGAGTTCACGATGCCTATTCCTACAACCCCGAGGTCCCTGACAGGTTGTGTGGTTGTTGAGCCACCACCTCAGCCTCAAGAAACTCAGTCAGTCACTCTTGGTCATAGTTGAGAGGAAGGACTGCCAGCATTTAACCAGACTTCTGTGGTCTCCCAGATAAACTGTAAGGCAAACTTTCTCAAAAGAAATCTGTACCATTTGCTCAGTCACCATAAGAAGGTCCACAGGTAGACAAGAAAGCTGCTGATAGGGCTCCAAACGCCACCTGCTGGCATCCTGACATCTAGTATGCCCACTACACCCACTGCAGTTAGCAATGAGGCTTCTAAAACCATAGTTTTCACAAGCCTACTATTACCAAGAATGGGACCAGACTGAAGTCACAGGTGATGAAACGACAGATGCAACCTGGAAGCCCTTAGCATAGGATATTTCTCTTCTCAACCATACAGCTGCTCACCATGGAGGCTCCTGCCTTCCACCCCTTCAAACCTCCTCTGTTTTAACAGCTAGGTACTTACAAGTTTATTTCTTCAGGGTCCACCTCTATAAGCAGGTAAGGATCAGATTCACTGGGACCAGCAAAGGAATGGCCCTGCAACAGAACTAGGACTTACCTTTTCTTCTATTTCAGAGTGAATTCGGTGCAGCCCAAAAACACTTTGCGCACCCAAGTTGAGTTCATGCCAATGAAGGTGGGGTGCCAGAGGCTCACCGTGGAAATGGACTGCAACATGTTCCAGAACCTAACCAACTTCAAAACTGTCATGGTGGTAGCCCGTGAACCTCCAGCTTAAACTTCCAGCTCCAGCATCACTTTCCCCAACCACCTCCTGAATCTACAATCTAAAACCAAGCATGCTGGGAAGAGAAACTTTGCTTATCAGACAAATGATTCTCTGCTCAGGCTGAGCAGGAGAGGACCAAGAACAAAAGTAGATTCCCCACTTCAAAAAAACTTATACTCTCAGAAATCAACAGAAAAAACATTCATTTCTGTCACCCCAGCTCAAGGCATCTATGAAGACTAGCTGTCTTAAAATAGAAACTACTGGGCTCGAGAAATTTTTTAAAAAGCCTTTATAAAGGTATTCAGATAAGTAAATTAAGATTTTTTTTTGAGTTCAGGGTTTTTCATAACCAATTACTATTCCCTAATACATACATTCATTTATAGGTAAGGAAAATAACCTAATATTTAAAGCACTCTTGTATTGCTGATGAAATGGGACAACATTAACTAAAAATATGATTTTTAGACAATCCTAAGATTATATTGATCAATGCTATCCCTGACCATTATCCTTAAAGATCCAAAGATGACTAAAGAAAGTTATAAAATACACAGCATAAGACCTGAGTGGAGAATGGTCTTCAATATTCAGCTATGGATAAGTCCTTATTAGAGTTAAATATTATGCTTTCATAATACTAAATATGAAAATTTTTAAATATGAAAATGTTAAATATTCCACAATTAAGTGTGATGTTAACATGAATTTGGTCCAGTAGAAAAATACACAATTATTAAGTATAAAGAAAATAGGACCTACCAAAAAAACTGGACTCCTTTTGTACAAAGTTAAATTTTTTTTCATTGTTTCTATTTTGTTGCTTTGATACTCTCGGTTTTAGTTCCTTTTCTTTGTAATACTTGTTAACAAGTACAGAATGGCACTTTATTAAAGTAAATTAAAACTTTTGACTCAAAGAATTTCAGTCTCAAGTACACAGTATTCTCTCAAAAGACTGGCTGCTAGACTTGCAGGGTACTATGCTAAGTGAAAAAAGTCAGACAGAGAAAGATAAATACTGTATGATATCACTGATATGTGGAATCTAAAAAATATAACAAATTAGTGAACATAACAAAAAAGAAGGGGTGGTGGGAATAAAAAAAAGGACAGCTACTGTTGCTGATTGCACCTAAAGAGACCATGGGGATGTCAGATGGGCAGATGTGATGGAGTACATCTATACAAGACAAAGGACCGCCAGTAGAAGAGTGGAGACCTGCAGGACACGCATAAGGCCTAGTCAGGTATAGCACTGTATACCCTGCTTCCTAAGATGTTACTTTCCAGGTTTACCTTGCTTTCCAATACGTGATCTTCCAGACTGATGCAAAAATATAATTAACTGGTGATGGTTTTGCAAAAGAATTAACTGAAGAGGCCCTTAATATTATATAAGCTCTCTTATACATTCAAAAATTTTTGATTTATAAAAATTTTGTACTTACATTTGGGGACAGGCAATACAAAACAGAACAATGTAAATATGTATAAGGAAAATAAGTCTGTTCAATACAGTGAACAAACCTAACAACTGAGCTTGTTGACCTAAAAAATGAAACAGCCAGTTATTTTACCAGCAAAACAGGTTTATTTGGGAACAACAAACAACTGCAATTAAGGTCAAACCAGCTACAGTAAAAGCCACAGCCAAGTCCCACAAAGAGAGGAGGGAAAGGGAGGAAGTTGGGAGCAGTTGTTTTTGAACAAAATTTCATGGAGGAAAGCGAGAGTTCAGGGTGAGGGGCTCTCATTAGCTTAGTAGCTAGGGTCTATTTCCTGTAGGAGATAAAATGTACACCTATCTATAGGTGTACATTCCTATCTATAATTGACAATCCCTCCTGCTATTTACCTAGAGTAACACTGTGTGAGAGCTCCTCCTTCTGGCCTCTCAACTCCATTTTAAATAAGGTTTCACTTTATTAATTTTCCAGCTTCCCAGGTGGCACTAGTAAAGAAACTCCCTGGCAATGCAGGAGAAATGAGAGACTCAGGTTTGATCTCTGGGTTGGGAAGATCCCCTGGAAAAGGAAATGGCAAACCACTCCAGTACTCTTGCCTAAAAAATCGCTAAGACAGAGGAGCCTGGCAGGCTATAGTCTACGGGGTTGCAAAGAGTCAGACGTGACTGAGCAACTAACACACTTAAAAATTTTCACAAGCTCAATACCAACAGAACTCTCTCGTGTGTGCTCAGTTGTGAGGCTCCTCTGTCCACAGGATTTTTCAGGCAAGAATACTGGAGTGGGTTGCCATTTCCTTCTCCAGTAGATCTTCCCAACCCAGGGATTGAACCTTGTCTCCTGCGTCTCCTGCATTGCAGGCAGATTCTTCACTGCTGAGCCATTGAGGAAGCCCTTCAATACCAATAGAGTAATGGAACAAACTGGAATAACATTCAAAAGAACTTGCTGGTAAGAAGAACTATATTCAGTAACATGCTAAAATATATCTTTGACAATGACACATTTTATTGAATAGGGAATAAGGCAGCTTCCCCAGGGATCTCTGAGAGGCAACTGAATAACAAAAACTCATGTAATTGCCTTTTGCATCTAGCACAGAAAAATATATCATACTCATATGGTTTATAAATAATTGCCAGTTTGGCCTAATCACCAAACTTTGATAATTGTGTCTCTTAATAAGTATAAACAGGAACTCCCAATCCAGAAAGCATCCCAGCTCCATTCTAAAAGCAGACATCAGAGCTCAGCTATGACAATAAGAAAGAGAAAAGAGTTCAAATGAGCCTGAAAATTCATGATTCAACTTCATTCTGAGTGAGTTCTTTGATTCTATTCATGCAATGATCAACAGCATTAATAAGTAAAGGAATCCAACTATCTTCTGGCTGTGGGGTCACATGACTTGCTCTGTGAATGCAATGGGAAAAAGAGAAGTTAAATTTATTATACTGTCAAGGAAAAGACCTATCCTCAAAAGGGAGCATAGGGAAAACTACAATAAAAGAGGGCAAGTTTCTCTGCAGAAACTCAGCTGCTCCATAAGCAAAGCTGAAAGAAAACACTACACTCACTTTCTACTCTTTGAAATGGGGGTTTGGAAGTTAAGAATGGCTGTACAGGCTTATTCTCCAAAAGCTACTTGGGGATAAGTCTTCATACTCACTTTGTTATTTCAAGTGCCTTCTTTAAAACGGATACAAGTTTTGCAGACTAGAAAAAAAAAGAAACAAGAGAAGTTACTCACCCTGAGCCCTGCCACAAAAAGGAAAGGAGAGAGGACTTCCCTGGAGGTCCAGTGGCTGGGACTCTGAGCCCCCAGTGCAGGCAGCCTGGGTTCAATCTCTGGTCAGGGAAGTGGACCCCACAGGCCACAACTAAAAGATCCTGTATGCCACAACAAAGACCCAAGATACTTCGGGGCACAGCTAAAACTCAGCACAGCCAAACAAATAAAACAAATATTTAGCGGAAAAAAAAGGAAAGGAGGTAAAACACAGAAAGGAGGAAAAAAGGGGGGGGGTGCGGGGAGAGCTAAAATATTTTACTTGAGTATTAGAATATTTAATACTTTAGCTCTCTTCCCCCCCTTTTTTTTACATTCACTTTTTAAAAACTGACTTCTTAAGAAATAAACATCTTTAGCAATTTGTCATGTCAGTTACCCTAGAAACAATTTTAAGGAATGCATGGTACATTGGTAGCATTCATACATCCTCATGTTATTTTGTCACTGGTATTCTTAAAATTCTGTAAGTTAAAAAAAAAAAACAAAAGTTGTTTCTGCTATATATCCTGAACTATCAGCAGCTGGGACAAGAAGTCAATTTTTAAAAAGTGAAAGTGAGAAAAAAGGAAGGAGGAGAGTTAAAATATTATAGTATTTTAATACTCAAATAATAAGTCATTTTAAAAAAAACCTTGGAGGAAACAGTCAAAAACAAAAATGTTGATTAGGTGGCAGGATCATGGACTCTTTTCTATCTAGCAAAATCTTATTAATACTGCTGCCATAGCATATTTATAAGCTTTTTTATATTTAAATTTTAAAGAAAACAAAAAAAAGGAAAAATATAACCTAAATTTGTCCTAACTGCTGATAGTTCCAGATATATACAGCAGAAACAACTGGGTTTTTTTTAAAAAACTTAAAATTTTAAGAATACCAATAACAAGATAACATAAAGATGTATGTATGCTACCAATATACCATGCATTCCTTAAAACTGCTTTTAGGGTAACTGACATGGCGTATTACTAAGGATGTTTATTTCTTCAGAAGTCAATTTTTTAAAAGTGAATGTGAAAAAAAAAGTTAATGTCCAAAAGGATCCTAATTCTACTCCAAGGTGTTTCCACATTGTGAAGATACATTTGATGACTCTATTAATAATTTCCACTATCTAATTTACCAAATATTATTAGGACTGATACATCTGATGGTAAAATATAAGCTATCTGCAATTTTACTTCTCTTTCCAATAAAATGAGACATAATAACTTAAAGTTTATTAAAAGAAAAAAAAAGAGAACAGCACTCTTAGCACAGGACCTAGGACTTCAAAGAAAACAATAAAATCAGATTTATATAAAGAGCTTAACCCTTCATGACCACTCATGGTTAAATCACATAATATGTCGATATTAGAATAGAGTATGTTTCTAAACACCTATTTTGGCCTGGAAAATTAGAAATTTTCTGGAAATTTTCTGGAAAATACTGGAAATTAGAAACTTGTAACTTCACGTTGAAAGAATCCTAAAGCACTGTAATAATTAACACTTTCTCTCAAGGCATGGTTTTCTAAGGTCTTTGGGTGCGTGCATGCTAAGTCACTTCAGCTGTGTCTGACTCTTTGCGGACCTATAAACTGTAGCCTGCCAGGCTTCTCCATCCACAGGATTCACCAGGCAAGAATAATGGAGTGGGTTGCCATGCCCTCCTCCAAAGGATCTTCCTGACCCAGGGATCAAACCATGTCTCTTACGTCTCCTGCATTGGCAGGTGCGTTCTTTACCGCTAGCACCACCTAGGAATCCCCTCTAAGGTCTTTGGGTTTTTCTAAATGATTACCCAAGTGGTTATGGAAGAGAGAGTACTATCGGAGCTCATTGCTATCAGATTCAAATTCAACAAATATTTATCAAGCATAAACACATTGTACTTGCCTCCAAGTGTAACAAATAAACATATTCCCCACAGTTTAAGGAAATATCAGTGATTACTGAAATTCTACCAATTAGGTCTGCAGCTATTCCCTCAAAGCCAGTACTTACGCTGATTCGCACAGTCAGAGGGCACACAGGTGGGTATATGCTCAGAGCCAAATCATCCACACTGAAGGGAGAAAGAAAAAATAACCATTAACCAAGAAGGAACAAAGCTCAGCTAGGTGGTCTCCAGGACACAACTAAGGATGCAATGAGTGAGGAAATAATTCCCAGAAATGCATCAGTTCCTTAAACTGGGCAACCAATAAATAACCAATTCAACTGGTATTGATGGAACACATACATACCCTGTTTTACTAAGAAGTTGAGGGTGGAGGGGAACTCCCTTGGCCAGTAGGATGGGACATTATTAATTCAGTTTAAAATGTTAGGATCTGAAACCATAAGTTTAATAACTGATATAGGCAGGGTTCATCCCTGAATGCCACTAAAGTAGGCACCACTTTAATCAAGCAATCAAGCTAGTGCTGTACCACCAGAAACAGGACAAACTAATACCATGTGCCTCTCCAATATGATGCAATGAAAAGCATGAAACACTCAACTAAGTGATATTCTTGCCAAAAAATGTTTAACCTGAATATAATTATGAGAAAACAATCACATGAATCCAGATTGCTGGATATTCTACAATGCAACTGACTTGGATTCTTTAAAAATGTCAAGAAAATTTAAAAAAAATTTTTAAATGTCAATGATGAAAAAAGCTAAAAAAGGACAGGGGCTATTTTAGTTACAAGATACCAAAAGAGAAGACAACCAAATGCAGTATGACCCCTTGACAGAACCCTGAATTAAACAAACAAACAAAAAAGCTATAGAAGATGTTTTGGAGACAACTGGGGAAATCTGAATATTAGATAATATTATTATATTCAGTATAATCTTTATCGTCAGGGAATGGCAACCCACTCCAGTATTCTTGCCTGGAGAATTCCATGGACAGAGAAGCCTGGCAGGCTATAGTCCACAGGGTTGCAAAGAGTCGGAGGCGACTAAGCAACTAACACAAACAAACACATATTCAATGTAAATTTCTTAAATGTAATACTAAGAGTAAAACTGTTTGTTCTTAGGAAATACATGCTGAAATATTCAGGGGAAACATCACTGATGTCTGCAACTTACTCACAAATGGTTCAGGGATAAAAATAGCACATCTATTTCAGTTTTTAAAAAGGCACATCTAATTACAGAGAAATAAACCAATACAGAAAAAAAAAGTGAACAACAGGTGAACCTAGATGGAAGTACAGGTACTCACTAGAATACTTTTTAACCCTTCCAACAGGTTTGAAAACTTTCAAAACAAAAAGATGGGGAAAAACCTTCAGGCGACAGCACAAGTTGAGATCAGAATGCTGCTGCCTGGATGTTTTGAGTGGAGGTCACGCTTACCTAGGGCTGATCTCATCAGAAATGTCCACAATGTCATCCAGCTGGGCCACCTGATCCTTCTTTCCGTTCTCTGCCACTGAGAGCCGGATTTTCTTCAGGCAGGCTTTGGATGCTCTCGCCAGTGCAAGGCATGGGATTATGAGCTCCTGGTCTTCCTCTGACCAATATGAATCCCGATTGTTTGGACATCCCAATATATCCTCCTCACCAACATGGTTGTCAGAGCTGTCCTCCTCAATGTCATTCAAGAGGCCACAGTAAGGGTCACATTCTTCCACAGCCTAAGATACAAGATGATATATGTGAATGCCAGGAAAAAAAAAAGTATTAATACTTTTAGCATCATGTCTGAGTTGTCCCCAAACTTCAGCCAGCTATTTCCCTAAATGGCTACAGAGCTGAATCATCTCACACATGCTGTTCTAACTCTCCTAGTGCAGCAATGGAACAGACAGGAATGGTACAAATCACACCCCCACACGGGGCGGGAGAAGATGGGTGATGGAGGATGGGAGTGAGGGGGGACCCATGTGGTCCACACTTAACACATCTTCTCTCTTTATAACCAATCCTCATCTACTAGACATAGAGTGGCCTTCCAATGACCATCAAAGAAAGAGGTCCTCTCACCTGCTCCATCTCCTCATGTGCATCCTTCACAAGATCCACACTCTTTGTCAGCACTGAAAGGGCTGCAGCTTTGTTATCTATGAGTGAAGAATCAGAAGCACTACAGTTAATGGAGAATCCTGACAATTCTCTTAAGTCTGCAAAAAGCAACAGCATTCTCATCTGAAGAGAGTGCCAAAGACAGTAAACAAGGGCAGCAGTTGAATGTAAAATTCTTCTTATATACATCCTCTGGGTGCCCAGGCAGGGGGGCTAAAAAGCTTTCTGTCATTCACCATAGGAAGAAATACAATGGTCACATGATGTTTCTCAGCAAGGTACCCTTGGATGACCACTGCTCTTGGCCTAGCAGGCTCTATCCCATAACTGCTTCAGCGTCCCCAAAATACTGCCCCTGGGGCAGGACCAGAAGAGAAAACCACATCTGTTCAACAAGAGACAGAGCCACAGCCAGAGGTTGTTTGAGTTTAGAAGTTATGTGAACTAAAAAGACTGACAAAAAGAATTAACACCTATCTTTTCATGTTGGTGATAAACTAGACCTATTTCACAATACACACATACTACAAAACTGGCATCTAGATGTGTCTGTCAGCTTTGGCCAGCAGGGTCAATGTCTACTTTCCACTCTCACCCACCTTTTGGGATCTGAGGTACACGTTGGCACGCATCCCAGACACTGTTGTAGGAAATCAGGTTCTCAGGGCTGCTGAAAGGAATCAATAAGGATATATCAATAACCTGGGTTCCTGTCTCCTACAAAGGACCTTCCTGCTGGTCATTAATCTCAGTTATCAGTAACTATGCTGTTAAAATGACTTTCCCCCCCCCCCCAGAAGCAAAGAACCCCATTACCCAATAACTCCAGCTGTGGCATCACTACCTCTGGGCTGGATTGATGTAAAGTGCTTCCACAAGCTGAGCCATGTCATCCACGATGTCCAGAGTGGCGCTCCGCACCAGCTTTCGCAGGGTGATGCCTGTAGCCAGACCCAAAGACTAAGCAGCCTGTTCGTCTTTCCAGAAGTCTGGAAAGTCTTCCCGAGAATCTAAGCTCTACAGAATTTGAGGTAATGTGCACCCACATGCTTTAACTGGAGTGCCAACACAAAACCCAGGTCTTATGTATATCCCCATGTCATTTGCTTGCTCCTCCCACCATTCCTTAGTGGTATTATCCAAAAGAGATCTGAAACAAAATCATTCCATGACAGCATGTATTCATTCATTAAAAAGTAGTTTCTTGGGACTTTCCTGGTGGTCCAGTGGCTAAGACTCTACACTGCCAACACAGGGGCCAGGGTTCAACCTCTGGTCAGGTAGCTAGATCCTACATGCCACAACTTAGAGTTCACATGCTGCAACTAAAGACCCTGCATGCCATAACAAAGACTGAAGAGCATGCCTGCCGCAACTAAGACCTGGCACAGCCAAATAAATAAAATAATAAATATTTTTTACAATAGTGATTTCTTGACATTTGTGGATAAAACACTTCAAGTTTAAACCACATGAGTAACCCTGAAGATCCATGAGACATTTATTCATTTATAATTGTAACCTAATAATAATCAAGACACGAATATACAGGCAGAGCTGGGGGCCACTTAACCTATAAGGGAGCTCAGAAACAGCATGTGATCAGGAGGAGGAGCTTGGGGATGGCACTGATAACCAAGCAGTATCTGTGGTGATTATAATGCGTTAGGAGACAGAGAAGCCAGTGAAAATTAAAAACGTTAAGAGTCAGGTAAGGCAGGGGACATGAGAACACAGTATCTGAACTTTAGCACAAAGGCTTACTTATGGAGGTCACTTATATAACTACCTTTGACTGCACTTAATGGGACAAAGTTACATTACATGCTCAAATTGAGGAAAAGGTAAAATTCTCAGGACATAAGCTGTTACATTAGCAAAGATCTACCCCATAAACTGAACACTTATGTGTATGGAGTGGCTTACCCTGATCCTTGGGAAACAAAGAGTACACTGCAATAATTGCCTTGATGGCAGCATGCACTTGTTCACAGAACCTCTGGGTTTCCTATGAGATGATAAACCAATTTCAGAAAGAGAAAAAGAAATGGATTAGATCGATGTGGTCAAGCCATCTACAGGGGAAAAGAGCAGACATCTGTACGGCATCATCAAACATTTTCTGAAGTCCTATTATGCACCAGGCCCTGTGCTGTTCTCATCACCTACCAGGGAGGAGTTAGCTGGATACCAGATACTGAGCAGAAACTCAGTAAGACATGAAGAAACTGTAGGAAAAACATCCCTGATACTCTATATCCCAAGATATCTGTGATTAGCTTTGAGATATTCACCATATCTTAGACCAGGAGTTGGTAAACTAGAGCCCAAGGGCCCAATCAGGCTCACTGCCAGTTTTTGCAAATAAAATGTTTCTGGGACACAGCCACACTCATGCGTTTACATATTGTCTATAATAGTATTCGCGCTACAGAGGCAGAGTGGAATAGCTGGACCGCAAAGCCTAAAATGTTTACTATCTGGCCCTTTACAGAAAAGTTGTCAGCTCTATCTTAGACCATTAACCAGTTGTCTATCTCTCTGCCTCTGTGTCTGTCTCTGTCTGTCTGTCTCTAACAGAATCTCAGTATACCTAAAGGAAATTAGCATGGACTTTACAATGCTCAATGTTGACTATTTTCCTTCTAGGCAATCACTGGCTTTCCCTTATCTTCCTTGTCCTCACTGCTCTGCTAAATTCCAAGTCAGTGCTATGCAAAATATGATCTACAGATTGGTGCCAGTCCATAAATGATCTGTTACCAATCTGAGATGGATAGGTACAACGATTGAGAATACTTAGAAACTTTTATGTCAATTTGACATTGTTTCAACATCCAAACATATAATTTTGTTAAAATACCACGTTGTAAGGACTGGAATTAAAAAAAAACAAAACAAACCCATTCTTTGGCAGAATTAATGTGCTGAGATCCTATGAAAGCAATTGTGATTCAAATATAATTCATATAAAGCCATATTCTAATTTTTCATCTACGAATGAAAAAACCACTGTCCTGATCATGTACAGAGTAATCAAACTGACAAAAATTAAAGACAAAGATAAAATATTAAAAGCAACAAGGGAAAAGTGACAGATAACATACAAGAGAACTCCCATAAGGTTACCAGCTGATTTCTCAACAGAAACTTTTATCACTTGTATAAAAAGAAGAAACCATATGCACTTAAGTGTGGATATGCATAGCATATACATGGAATAATACAAAAGGTACCAGAGACAGGAGATATAAACTTTTTAGCACATTTAACTTTGATATCTTTTGAAACTTATACTGTCTACATTATTAAGTATAAACATAATTCTGTACAAAAGAGTATTATGTAGTATGATAGAAAAGATGGAGCTCAAACATCAGAGAGAACCTAATTTAAGACCTAGCTCCACTACTTATCTACCTTAACCTGAGCCTCTGAGCCTGCCTGTTCATCTGTCAGAAAGGGATCATGTATGTGAAAACACTTAGCAAATAGAAAGTACTTGAAAAAAATGTCAAAAAGGAAATAACCAGGATGAACTTCAGAATGAACCAATATTTAGAAGAGCCATCTACCCCATGACAACTACTGCATTCGACAGTTTGATCTTCAGAACAATCCTGTGGTGTGAGAACCTTCATCTTACTCGACAGACGAGGAAATTAAATCCCCAGATTTGAGTGTAAACGGTGGAAAGAAAATGAGAGGCTTCCGAAGGAATACTGAAGCAGCACAAGAATTCTAGAAAAGTGACGCCCACCTGTGGAGATGGCAGTGGAAGTCGAGAGAAGGCTACGGTCAGAGTCGTGGCTTCCCTTGACACTGTCACAGCTGCCTCATCTGGGTGGGGTGACAGAGCAGGGGGCAAGGCCAATATGTTAGTGCCAAAAGGACAAGGCTGCAACGGCTGCACGGACTTTGAAGATAATGCGTTCCCTCTCCACCCCTGCCCGCTGAGACGTCTCAAAAACACCTCCAAAAATCAGTGTTTTATATTTCAATCTCGGAGGTACCAAGGATAGGTAAGTAGGAGTATCCCCGCAGAGAGGCTGGGGCGGGGCGAAGCGGGAAGGAAAGGAGTAGGGAAGAGAGGAGAGACAGCAGTCTCCAATAGGAGAGGCACTCACTGAGTCTTCTCCAAAAGGCCTCCCGATCAAACTCCTTGGTGGTTTCCTGGGCTTCGCCGACTAGCGGGTGCGGGGTGTGGGCCGGGCGGCGACAAACGAAAGAGCACAGGTAAGCGGAACGACCTCCCGGCCCCACCTCCTCTGCCCGGACCCGCCGCCGCCACCAAGGCCTGGCTCCCTCCCACCCAAGCCCGCCCCTGCGGTCGGCCGTCCCCACTACGTCAGCTCACCCCGCACTCCGGGAAGCAGCCCCCGCAGCTCCCCGGCTAGGTGCCGAAGCTGCTCCAGAGGCGGATCCAGGGTGGGGTCTGGGGCTGCAGTTACAGCTGCGCTCTCCATCTCAGCACCGCGTTAGGAGCCAGCAGAGTAAGCCCCCGCAGCAGCTTCCGGAGCCGCACTGCTGTCTCAGCTCCTCTTCCAGGCCGCAGGTTCGCTTCCGGCAACAACCTGCCGCGCCTCGGAAGCCCAGCCACGCCCCTTCCGCTCTCAAAAGCCCCGCCTCACTCTCGCTCCTAGCGACACAGGCAAGACCCAGATCGAGTTATTTCTTAATCATCATTCATTTATTGGTATTTGATTAGTTGAAAACACCCCCGACTGAGGAAGCAGAGAGCCCATAATCCTGTTGAAAAGAGGGACTAGGAACTAATCAAGGGTAGTCAGGGGCAGGTCCAAGTTTGCACGTTCTCTGTCCCTAAAGTGGCCTCCTTACAGGCTGCCAAGTTCCAGACACTGTGCTAGGTACTTTACATGAGGTAACTAAAAAACACACTGAGTGGGCCTCAGATACTCCCATATCCACCAGCCCCTGCCCTGTGGATGTCCTAGATAAAGGCTTTCTCTTCATAAAAGTAAATCAACCCTTTATCTTCTTGGGGAAGGAAGGAATCATGGCATTATATAGAGAACTTTCTGCAGTCCATTCTGCAAGAATCAGTAGTAGGTAACCCCCCAACTCCCAGGTGTCCAAGGAACAGCAGCTCCCTGAAGTTTGCCCGTCAATACTGGCTTTCCGCCTGCTGCTGAGGCAGAGGCCTGGGCTACAGAGGTGGATGAGGACATACAGACTTCAGGAGCTCAAGTGGCTTTTTAGCCGAACCATGAAGGCTCCAAGCTCAGCAGAGTTCAGCGACCAAACACAACGAATGAGAACAGGTGTTGCCAGTGTCAACCAGGTCCGTAAAGGAGACAGTAATAAAGCTAGGGTGCCATATGTCATATGGAGAAAGTAGCAGGAATAAATATGCCAGATGTATAGCAGTAACATAAGTAGGTGAACAGGTATAATTTTCAAGTATTTTCCTTGACGGAGATGAGACCTGAAGCTGTGGCCAAAGCACCGCTGCAGCAAAATCCAACACAGGTAAACCATCAAGGGGATGTTAAAAAACACCAGCTGGAAAGAACAGAACGGAACCATTAGCTTATTAAGCCCTGGTGGGGTCAGGTCTCACTAGCACATTATTGGTGGCTCCTAGAAATATGTTGCTTTCTCTCTTGGAGGTTACCTGATCCTTTATGCCTTAATTACACTTGTGTCATTAGTTGTTTATTTGCTTGCATCCTTTTGTTCATCTTAAAGGCAAGTGTCATTTCATTTCTGTTGAAGCCCTCAAATGTCTAAGGTAGAAATGAATATATATGTCTATGTACAAACACACACACACATACATATATACAGTACTCTTTTTTTTTTTTTTTTGGCAGAGTGAGGGGGGGAACTTGGATATCAATATTTTTTCTTTACTTTCCATTTGTAATTGAAGTAACATAATGAATACTGGAATACAAACTAGAAGATTTAACATTTATAATCCAACCATAACTACAATATGAGTTTTCATTCACCAAATAATTATTGAGCACTCATTATGTGGCAGGCACTGAGCAAGGCTCTAGGCAAGGGACACACTGATGAACAAGTCAGAAAAGATGCTTCAGACAGCTTACATTCTACTACAGAGAAGAGGAAACCCACCCCCCAAAAAAGAGGAGGGGGAAGATAATTACAGATGGTGATAATTTCAATGAAGAAAATAGCTGGTTACAGAGCAACGGGAGATGGGCTCTCTGAGGTCTGAAGGACAGAAATGAGTCAGTGGAAGAGCATTCCAGGCAGAAGAACAAATGAAAAGCCCAGAGATGGGCCCGTCTCCCATTACCCTCCTGTTGGCCTGGAGCATGATAAGGTAGGTGGAATTTGGGGCAGTCAGCAGGACCCAGATCATGTCACTGATCTGCTTTAAGAGTTTTAACTGACAATAGGGAGACAACAGCAACAACGGGAAACCAGTTAGGGGGTTACTGCAGTAGCCCAGGCAAGAAATAATTATTAGGTACTTCCCTGGTCCCCCTGATTCACTGCAAGAATCCACCTTGCAATGCAGGGGATGTGGGTTTGATCCCTGGTTGGGGAGCTAAGAATCCCATATGCCATGGAGCAACTAGGCCCATGCACCTCAACTACTGAGTGCATATGCTCCAGAGCCCAAGCACAACAACTAGAGCGCCCAAGTGCTGCAAGGAGAGATCCCTCATGATGCAATGAAGATCTTGCATGCTGCAATTAGGGCCTGACACAGCCAAATAATTTTTTTTTAATAAAGAAATATGATTAGGTAAGAGTGGTGGTAACGGTGACAGAGAAAAGTGGTGGATTCAAGACACGGACAGTGCTACTTGCTGATGAACTAGATAAAAAGTGTGAGGGAAGGGGAAGAACTTAAGATGCATCCTAGATAATTTATTTAAACTGCGAAGAACTGGGGAGAAACAGGTTTGGGGATACAAATGAAAGGTCCTGTTAGAGGTATATTAAGTTGAGATTCCTGTGAGATATCTAAGGAAGATGTGAAATGCCAGTTGTATATACGGGCACATGAGGTGCAGAGAAGAAGTCTAGGTCAAAGATATAATAGATTTATGAGCTATGGGCCTAGATGATACATAAAGTCCATTCTTGTTATACTATTTATTAAAATATGATTGTAAACCCACCTTTTGGTAAAGGTTAGTTGGAATAAGGAAGCTCCTGTCAAAGCTATGGTTTTTCCAGTAGTCATGTATATGTATGTTAGAGTTGGACTATAAAGAAAGCTGAGCACTGAAGAATTGATGCTTTTGAACTGTGGTGTTGGAGAAGACTCTTGAGAGTCCCTTGGACTGCAAGGAGATTAAACCAGTCAATCCTAAAGGAAATCAGTCCTGAATATTCATTGAAAGACTGATGTGAAAGCTGAAGCTCCAACACTTTGGCCGCCTGATGGTGAAGAGCTGACTCACTGGAAAAGACCCTGATGTTGGGAAACACTGAAGGCAGGAGGAGAAAGGGACGATAGAGGATGAGATGGATGGCATCACCGATTCGATGGACATGAGTTTGAGCAAGCTCCAGGAGTTGGCGATGGACAGGGAAGCCTGGCGTGCTGCAGTCCATGGGGTTGCAAAGAGTCAGACACGACTGAGTGACTGAACTGAACTGAAGGATGCTCCTGAGAGACAGCCTCCATCTACATAATAGAAAACTGAACTAGACCTGGATCTCGTCACATATGAAATGCTGCTAAACAAAATATTCTGGCTTGTGGTCAGTGTTCGCTAGGCAGAGATCTTCCCTACTTGTCTGTCTATAACCCTGCAGATCATGCTTTACTGTCCTCTTATGAGGCTGTGAACTCATTTTGAACAATGTTTTTGGATCTCTTATAAAACTTCAGATCATCACCTCAGATTTTTGATCCATTAGCCCCATTAGGTGAGAACAATCAATAAATAAATTGTTAGGTAAACAGTTTTCAAACCTGTTTACAGAGATTTGCTACAGGTCTGGGTTTTTTATTTGTTTGTTCTAAAGAAATCTCAATCCAAATGCAAACCTAATGTATCAGTGTTTTCATAAACAAGTGAACTGCTAAGACATAGCTAGAAAGCTTCCACTAGGTAACTGATCCACTTTTCTTGTGTGTCTATTTTCCCTTTCCTCCCTCTGAAATAGTTTCCTTCTTCATTATCATAACCAATTTTGGTTTACTCAGAAGTCTATCATTTATTCTACCATAAGTCTCTTCTTTCACTGTTTGTAGATGAAAAAGCACAGTGAAGCAACCAACCAACCAAAACCTCTCTTACCTCTTATAAACCTTCCTGCCAAAAATGTATTTTAGATGCTTACAAGAGTGGTGGAAGAAAGAGCTTGGAAAGCACTATAAAAACAAATAAACACCAAATACTAAAGACTCCCCTGCCGGTAAGTTAGGACACATGATCTGTGGTATTTAATTTGGGATTTTGGATTTAATTTATAATTGTTATGCAATTAATCCAGCAGGACCAAGATGTTCTTAAATTGTATTTCTGAATTCTTACCTGGAGAATTCCAACTATAAATGTTATACTGCCTTGTAGGAAATGTCCATCAACAAAGATTCCAAAGGAAAAGCAGCAGCCCAATTTGCCTTTAATGATTTCACCAACAAACCATGGGCCTGAAAGAGGCAATGGACAGGAAAGGAATTTATATAACTATGACTCTGATTACACACACAAGATACATTTTAGGACTAATGAAGAAATATAAGACTAGTCATCTATAAGCATTTATTTGCATAGCTTTTCTTCTCTGTTAATCTCTGTGTTGTACCCGATATCCCAGGTAACCAATTATTTGCTCTTTTGCACCCTATTTCTCTAGATTATAAAATTGCCTAAGTGCTATATCTGGAATAGATTCCAGAAACAGACTGGAGTACATTCACAAATTTTAGAAGATTCTATTGCAGTAATGCATTAACTTTCCTTTAAGAAGCAAAGAGGTACTCCATAGACACCATACTTAATTTTCCAGATAACTGAAATTTACTCCTTTAAGCAGTAAGACTTCAACCACTTTAATCATTCTTAAAGGTACTTCTTATCTTTCTTATTAATATTAATGAATGCATTTTAACCTTGTCTTGCTGCCCCACAATCCTTACTTTGTACATCAACTACATACTCAGGGTTAACATGTTCATAGCTTAACTCACTTCTTTATTTTAATTTTTCATCTGCAATGCCAGAATGACTTTTCTCTACTCTGTTATTATTTACTGCTCCTTCTCAATGTGCAGGTTTCTGGAACTACTATATTGTCAAGAGTGATTAAGGGACAGTCAGATTTCCTTTCTCAAAATGCAATACTAACATTTGCTGGTAAGAGTAGAGTTCAACTTTAAAAAGTCACAGGCAATTTTCTCAGATATATATTATATATACTCCATTAGATACATCTTAGTTTAAGTTTCAACCTTTAAAAATGGAACAACTTCTCCTCTTCTAATGTTTCCCTTTATAGTCAGGAAGCAAATCACTTGCTTTGGTCCTAGTGGAAAACAAGTGTCTGAAACAGCCTCAACCCATCTTCTAACAAGGAAACCAACCTCTAAAGGGGAATCTGCCATAGCTTGTTATACAAAACTGTAAAGAGTCATATTTTTATTTAACTACTTTCTGTTCTCTGGTGGGAGTAACTAATGAGGAAATAAAAGTCCAAAGATGGACTAGAAGTATAAAATATAGACTAAAGATATATTAACTCCTAAAGGAACATTCATAAAAAGCTAAAAAGAGACTCACGGGGCTTTCTGTTTCCATAAATGACTAAAGTGATTTTGTCAGTATTGAGTATAATAATTAATATGAGAAGAGCTCAGATGCCTGAACTCACTGCTTATCTCACTTTCTCTCTTTTGAGCTGAGTTTTTAGGAGTCACATGGTAGTGAAGAGTCATTCAACTACATACTAGGCATTGTGCTTACTGCTGAGCATAGAGAGGAACAAGATAGATAAGACATCAATCCATAGTCTAATGAGGGGAGAGATGACATACACAGAAGGTAATCATAAATTCTGACAAAGTAATGAGAGAAATAAAGTGTGGTGAAATAGAGGACAAAGCTTTAACGTGATCAAAGGTTG
Organism: Cervus canadensis; assembly: GCF_019320065.1. NCBI lineage: Eukaryota > Metazoa > Chordata > Mammalia > Artiodactyla > Cervidae > Cervus > Cervus canadensis. Next base: position 36,165,221 of record NC_057391.1, read on the forward strand.
CTCTGAGGAGATGACATTTAAGCTGAACTTCTATCTTCTATTATGGTTCTACACAAATACTAATCATCATGGTCCTCTCAGCACCCTTAAGTTAACCGGGTGTTGATTAAATGTCCTTTAAGTTAGGAAAGGACTACTGTATCCCCCAAGCTCGTGCCCCAGGAAAGGAAGAGGCCACGTGCCAGTCACTGTGCTCTCCAGAACCTAAATGGCTAATGTTAAAATTCTCAATACATTCTTTGGCAGAATTCTCCACAATCTCAGGTTTCCTCAATGACTTACCCAACACTGTATACAGGGTCAGCAACAACACAGAATAGTAGGAGATATTCAGTTTGCTCAAGACATGAAGGGAAAATGACATCAAATTTATAAATCCCAGCGGTCCTAAACAGAATAAATTGGAAAACTCCAGTAAACACATTCAAAGTTCAGGTTCTTTAAAATATTTTCTAGAAGACTTCCAATGGCTATCTACTACATCTTCAGCAAATCATTTGTAATATGGATGACATTACTTTAAATCAGAAGTTGGCAGGAATGCTGGTAACCCATTTCACTTAGAATTACAGAAGGTAGGAAGTTCAAAGCAATGGTGTAGTCGCAAGACACACACACACACACACACAAATATTCTATGCTCAAAAAATGATCAAGTCTTTGTTTTCCATGAGACTTAGTATCCGAATGTACAAACTTCCAAAAGTTATATCAAAGTATGTCAAAGGTCACCCAGTGTTCTGAGTGCACTGCAGCACTATTTATAATAGCTAAGACATGGAAGCAACCTAAATGTGTGCATGCGTGTGTGCTCAGCCATGTCTGACTCTTTGCTACCCCACAGACTGCAGCCTACCAGGCTCTTCCATTCATGGAATTTTCAAGGCAAGAACACCAGACTGGGTTGCCATTTCCTATTCCAACACACTAAGTTTAAGAGGGATAATCAACAAGGATCTACTGCATAGCAGTTTTGGTTCCAAATTGGGAAGAGCTAACTCACTGGAAAAGACCCTGATACTGGGAAAGATTGAAGGCAGGAGGAGAAGGGGACAACAGAGGATGAGATGGTTGGATGGCCTCACCGACTCAATGGACATGAGCTTGAGCAAGCTCCAGGAGTTGGTGATGGAGAGGGAAGCCTGGCGTGCTACAATCCATAGGGTTGCAAAGAGTCAGACATGAGTGAGTGACTGAAAAACAACAACTATATAGCACAGGGAACTACTATTCTGGTACTTCTAGTCTGGTACTTCTCAAAGTACTGATCCACGTATCCATTCATGATCATTATTTATTTATTTTAAATATATCATTCTTTAGCCTTAGAGGCAGCTACACTATAAATTTTAAGCAATGATTCTCTACTTTGGCCGTACATTAGAATAACCTGGGGGAACTTTTAGAAAATACTCGTGCCCAAGTCTCATCACTCTCCAGAGATTCTGATTTAGTTGGCCTGGGAAAGAGGGGAGTTGAGGCAGCAACCCAGGGGATTCTAGGCAGCAGGACTGAGAGATACTGCTTTGGACAGTGCCGTGCTTCTCAGCCCTACCACACACTGGAATCATCTATGGAGCTTTAAAAAATCTACTGATGCTTAGGTCCTACCCACAGACATTCTGTGTAAGCACTGAAAGTTCTGTGTAGACACTGCGATTTTAAAAGTTCCCCAGGGCATTCTAAGGTGTAGTCAGATTGAGAAGTGTTGTTTACAGAAAAGAACTGACCTGGAGTCAGACTCTTACTGGCTATAAGACACTAGATAACCTACATTAACTCTGCAGTCCTCAGTTTTCTAGTCTTTAAATGGGAGACAATAATACCTACCTCACAGGACTGTTGTAAGATTAAGTAAGATGATATAAGTAAAAATACGTTATGAATGTTAAGTAACTATACAAAAATACTGGTAGTCCCACATGAGGCTGAGCCCTCCCTCAATTATTTATTTGTTTACATTTTGTGCAACAATGCTTTTTGAACTTTTTCACAGAATTTTTAAAAATATATATAAGCAGGAAAACATTCAGTAGGATATGTATACTACCTATGCAGTTAATCATCTTATAGTTTAAACTTTACTACAGTCCTCCCCTTCCCCATAATCAGTTCCCAGGATTTCATCCAAGTCAGGAAGGAATAAGGAACATTTATTTCAACAAGTATCAATATTTATTGTCTGTAATGCACAAACTCAGTGCTGGGTGCTGTAGAAAACAGAAAAGAAGTACTAAACAAGAGCTCCTATATTGAGGAACTTGAGTCTGATTGAGGAGAAAATATATACATTTGAAGTTGTGATGTAAACAAGGTGATTGGCTGGTTAAACACAGAGTTAATCCTTAGGAAGCGCTCTTGGGATTCAGAGACACAAAAGTTCATTATGACCTGAAATGGTTGGAGAATATGGTGCGGAAAAGGGGGTTTGAAGTGAGCACTATAGTTTGAAGGATGCACCTCACAAGAGATCAGGCAAAGACAGTCTGCACTGATATTTACTTAGTCAGGAGATTATGGGATGCACGAAAGTAAGGTCTTCTAAGAATAAAAGGAACCCATGGTGACTAACCTTTATGCTCTGGATATGCTTGATACCGAAAAATAATGAGAACGATGAGCTGCATCAGCACAATCATCACAAATGTGACCCGGGCCTGCAGACCAAGAGAAATTAACGTGAGACAGACACATGGATATATCTTCAGTGTTTATAAACAGCCCCATTAACACAAATGGAAATGACATCATTAGGACAAGTGACTATATAAGAAAAATATACAGTCAAAGAGACTTGAAAATCTGATGCAGCCAAGAAGATAATTATAAGGTGCCTCAGCATTTGTCTTTTAAGATTTGGATACCTGGACCAACATTGAAACTAAATAATTTCATACAGTTACATAAAATCAAATTAAAATAGTCCACTTTCAGTGTACTAGGTTAAGTATAATTTGTACTGTTTTATTTAAAGTCTTATAAGAGTGTTACAAACTTACAGGGGGAGGGCAGAAGGCGGGAAGGGATAGTTAGTTAGGTAGTTTGGGATGGACATGTACATACTGCTATATTTAAAGTGGATAATCAACAAAGACCTACTGTATAGCACAGGGAACTCTGCTCAATATTATGTAACAACCTAAATGGAAAAAGAATTTGAAAAAGAATAGATACATGTAAATGTATAACTGAATCACTTTGCTGTACTCCTGAAACTATCACAGCACTGTTAATCAACTATACTCCAATATAAAATAAAGTTTTTTTTTAAAGTATAAAAATGAAAAAAAAAAAAAAACCCAGTATGCAGTACACTACAAGCTGAATGAACAGAGACTGCATTTCCTTATGCTTTCTCCACTAGGAAATCACTCACTTGAAGATTAATTCATAGTAAAGAGACATGTAATCTAGGTTCTTGTTCTCCAAGTATGGGCCCCACGTCATCTCTGGAATCACCTTGAGCCTCTTAGGAATGCAGAATCTCAGGCCCCATTTCAACTCTACTAATCAGAATCAGCGTCTTATTCACATTTCCAGGTGATTCATAAGTACACCAAAGTTTTCAAAACCTGATCTAGGTGACTATTAAAATTCCCCAAAAGAAAAATAAATGATTTGTAAAAATGAGATGCAAATGTCCATTAGGCATATTAAGTTCAATCACACAAGTAATAAAAGTAAATTAAAATAATAAGTAATGCACATTAAGTCTGTGAGGATATAAGAGGATATTAAGCTATCTTTGGAAGGTGAATGAAGGGGGTTTAAATTTTCTTCTCAACATTGTAGTGCATTTTATGTTAATACCCAGGAGAGGGAGATCTGAGGAAACTAGACTGTAAATTGCCAAAGCTTCTCTGAAAGACAGTTTGACAGTGTATATTAAAAACTAAAAAAACAAAAAAATATATTTATTCATTCAAGAAATACTTATTTGAGGGTCTGCTTGTGTTAGGCATACCAAAAAGACATTCTTGCCCTCATGGGACTTATCTTTTCATGAGGGAGAACAAACCAAATACAATGAATATAATAAATAATTCTAAAATCTGTATAATTATATAAATTATCTAATAAATAAATGAAGCATGTAGAATGTGTCCATTCTTTGATCCAACAATTCATTTCCAGAAATTTCCAAAAAAACTAATAAATGCAGAAACAAGGAATATTTTTACAGTGGAGGGAAAAATTGGAAACAATGCTCAACAATAGGGAAATGGTCAAATAAATTAAGGTATATCTATGACAATATAATACAGCCAATAAGCATCATTTATAAAACAAATCTGATGTAAGAAAATCATCAAAACAAATTTCTCAGTAGAAAAAATCAAATGGAAAAAGAGAATGAAAAGTATATTACCATTTTATAGTAAAAACTTATATCCAAATGTAAATAAGAGAAAAATAAACAAATAGTATTGTAATGAGAAATACAATGGTTATAATGGTTAGTGTGATAAAAGAATGATGTGGGGTTCATTGTACTTTATTTCTAAATTTTCTAATTTTTCTATATTAAGCATGTATTATTTATGTAGGAAGAAATATTATTTTTGAAATATCCTAATTTAGCACAGTTCCTATAATTCCCTTAGTTATCCTTGTTTTATGTCATTACTTAGAACCAGGTTCCAGAACAGGTACTACATGTCCATGTCTCCTCTTCTTTTAATTCAAATCAATTTAAAGTCATTGTATTCTTCTAGACAAACAACGAAACTTTTAATTTGATAAAGTTCTGCTTTCTCATCACATGAATATATTATTTATGACATTAGACCTCCCAAATCTAGTAAAAACATGTATAATACTAAGTTGAATTTACTCACCACAGTACAATGGTCAGTAAGGAGAATAAATGATGCCAGGAGATCAAATCTGAGATGAATATCCTCTCGAGCTGAAAATATGTGCTGAACACTCTTACTTCTTCCAGCAGAATCCTAGTAATAAGCACAATAGGGAAGCAACCCTCATATACAAATATGTACAATGTTCCAATATTAAGTTTCCAATAATTTTCGTCAGTTATCTCAGAATAAGTGACACCTTTTTTCACTTATTTTTGAGTCTTCCTATGAGAACTTGATTTTTTTTCAGAGTATCTTCGTACTTATTTTTTTTAAACTTTAAACTTTTTCTTTTGTACTGGGGCATAGCTGATTAACAATGTGTGGTAGTTTCAGGTGAACATATGAGCATTTTAAATAAAACTTCTTTTAAACTTTGTAATTCCAGATTTGAATTGGAAATATCGGTGTGTATCACAAAGTAATCTTTAAAAAAAAAAATCGGTATTTCCCTTTGTTTATTGAAAAGACCTAAAAACAGTAATGAGCTAGCTGAGCTAGTGCCCAGATTTTGGTCTCAAAATAAAATTCCCCACTACAAGAAACCAATGCTCTTTAGAGAAGCAGCTGATTCCAATTCTTGAGTAAGAAATGCACAAGGGCTTGGAACATCTTTGTACCAGAAAGCAAGAAAACTTAACAAGGACTATTAGGATTGTATCAGAAGACTTAGTGGCCAACTTAGAGAGGCTCCTACTAGCCAAAGATGGGACAATTGAGCATCAAAAAGAATAAATGCAATGGAGTGAAACATACCATGTTTTTTTAAACTATGAATTCATAATGATACTAAAAGACTCATTTGGTTACCTTTAGCAGATGGTAGAGAACTCATTATTCTGAAAACAGGTTTAGAAAAGGGAAGGTGGAAGATGAATGAAGACTTTATCCTGCCTTTCCTGTATGAACTCTGTATCTGGGTATCAAATTAGGTGAGGCAGATTTTTTCTTTATGGGACTCTTCTAATTAATACTCATATAATTAAGAGTGGCAATTTGAATATCACCAGTTTATAACTCCAGTGAAATAATGTATCTAGTCTCAGACTCTCAGTACATGCTAGAATTCCCACAGTGAAAAGCTGGTCGGGTGCTTCATAATGAACGGAGGATACGCCAGCATTGTGCCGGCACTGGCTTGTCTGACAAGGGCCAGTTGCTACATGTTCAGGAACTTTGCAGACCAGCTGGTGTGTTGGTAGCTTAAAACCAGCTACAGGAGGAATATTTATAGTATGGAAATTGGTATAAATCAAGTTCCTCCCTTCAAACATGCCCCAAGTTAATGGTTAAACATTTACCAGCACACCATTGTGTAGCGTCAACAATATCTACATACAGTGATCAATTTTAATATTTTTAAAAGAGAGACAACCAGCTATTATAGGCTTCTGATAAAAGCATAAAACACCAAAGGAAGTATTCCTGCCAAAAAACAGAGACTCAAATATGATCAAACCTTAAAATCTAACTACCAGTTATAGAAACTAGAGGGGGTGGAAAATCATACTACATAATACCACATGGATACAAACACCAAAAATCCAGAATACAGAAACACTACAGGATAAAAGGTCCAGTTTCCAAAGCAAACAAGTTGCAAGGGGGAAAAAAGAAGGAGGATGGAAAGGGAACCTATAGATTATGAAACTGAAAAGACAAATCAGCTAAATGCAATATTTGAGCCTTGCCTGAATTCTGATATGAACCAACCAAATGCAATATAAATGACAAAATGGGAAAACTGGAACATTAGCTGGATAGTTTGAAATTAAGGTATAAGTGTTAATTTTTCAGGTGTGATATGGTATTATCATTACTTTTTTTAAATAGTTATCTTTTAGTGATACATACTGTCATATTAATATTTACACAGATGAAATAACATTGTGGTACAGGGAGAAGTAGATGGGGTATAGATGAAACAAGACTGTTCATGAGTTGATAATCTTTAAAGTTGGGCGATTCATTAAAGTTGGGAATTCATTATAGTATTATCTCTTTCATTTATTTTAAAAATTACCTATCATGAAAAGCTATAAAATAGCAAAAAGAACTTGCACTGGTGTTTATCAAACTTTTATTTCTCAAATGTGCTTACTCTGAATTACATATTCTTGGGTTTTTTTTTAAGTTTTTATTTTAATGCAGAGATTCTCTTTGAGATATAGAGATCTCTAGAGTTTACTCTTTAAATTAGCAAAGCAGGCACAATAATCTTACATTCTGGTTCTCAAACTTTAGTGCACATCAGAATCACCTGGAGGGATTGTCAAAACATAGGGTTAGCTTCCATCTCCCGAGTTTCTGATTCACAGGTTTGGGATGGGACTTCTAATGAGTTTCCTGGTGATGCTGACGCTACTACTTCAGGAACCACATTGAGAACTGATTGAAAGGTCTAGTTGCTACTAGGTTGCCTGGAAATGTACAGATAATCAATAAATCATGCATAGATAAAATAAATCAGTGTCTTCTCCCATGAATTTTTCTCTCAGATTTATCTATGGTAAACTGTATTTAAAAGGACACAATTTTCTCATTGATGAATAAGGGGACTAGGTTCCCTATTTTAGTATACAGTAGACTAATTTCTTGGAATTATATTCATGTAGACAGAAAACAGATCAGTGGTTGCCTTAAATGGGGGTGGAAGGAAAGCAGTTGCAAAAGGGTATAAGAAGACTTTTGAGGGAGACAGATGGTATTGATTTTTGTAGTAATGGTTTCAAGGATGTTAAGAAAGTCAAAACTCACCAAACTGTACTCTTAAATATATGGGGTTTTAAATATAAATTACATCTCAAAAACATGAGAAATATGAAACTTATAAAAATATATGTTATTTCACATTTTTATTAAGGATTCAACTAAGCAGGCAGAAATGTTTTGAGGAATGTGAACTATGGTTTCTTCCTTAAAAAACAAGCAATCCAAAGATTTGGGTGTTCCACCTTCCTATAAGGAGCAGGTCTCCTATGGTTGCTCTCACTTGTTCCCCGTGACTGTAAAGATAGGAGACAATTTATTCTACGTGTACTTATATCTTCAAGTTGTTTTAAAATAAGCCAACTTCTAATATGAAAGACATTAAGGAGAGCATCCCCTCCTTCCACATCCTACCCATGAGTTTCTTCTTCCTTCTAAGCAGATGGGTTGCACTGCAAAGTGCCTTCTCCTGTTTCCTCATCTATGAACCGGGGATAAAACTTAAATCATGGAAGATTGTTACATGTATTTGGTAAAAAAAAAAAAAAAAAAATTCTAAGTGTCTGGCATCTCCTTAGAAGAAGTTCAGTAAATAGCTCCTTCCTGCTTAAAATCCTTCTCTGTGACACACATATAAAAAAGATGACAATAATTACATGTGTTTTCTGAAGGATTACTTGGCAACCTTCAAACTAAGACTTAACATTAAAAGATTAGCTTAAAACTGTCATCAAACCATAGTGTGGTAGAGATGGACAGGCTTTTTTTCCAGAAACTAATTTTTTAGCACAGTCTATCACCTAACGTGTTTCAGTGTATTGATAAAACTGCTCTATTTTGGTAATGATGATCACTTTCTACTCTGGCAGGTCTGCTGAATTAAATGCCCCACAAGCTGAATCAGAAAAGGGATAGGCAGGCAGTCACTGCATACACTTTCAGTGCCCACTCCCCAAACAAAAAATCTCTTTGATGCCTTGAAAATTCTCTATCCTAGGCTTTCAAAATAGTAAACACAATTTTCCTATACTTGGAGACAGCAATCAAAGGTGTGAACACATAAATACATGTTTTCTGACTTATTCTATTATCTTTAGGTATACTGGGGAAATTCTGGCCAAAGTTGGAAGAAAGCAAAAGAGTGATTCCCTGGGATTAAAAAAGAAGGAACTGTAGTTGGTAGTTGCACACTCATGTTCTCTGCCCAATGTTCAGCCTAACAGCAGAATTGCTCCTGAGTGTCTATGTTCAGAACATATTAAATCCAGTGTATTCAAAATTTTTTACTTAGTTTCATCTTAATCAACTGACAAAAAAAAAAAAAAATCAAAGTTCAATGTGGTTACTAATCATTTACATACCGAGTTGAAAATTACTAACTTACCTGAACGATTACTTCTATGTTATGTGTCTTATTACTGTAGTTTCTTGGGTTCCACTTTAGTATGAAAATAGGACCAGACAAATGACTAGCTTGCCCTAAATGAACTCCATCAATCTTAACTGCAACTGAAGTAATGGAGGATAAGGAAAAGGCCAAGACTCTAAAATGAAAGCATAAATGCATGGTTTTAGGTATTTGCCATTGTTTCTATAAAGAAGAATAACCCTGTTATAACCTGAAAAGATGTGAGTACAGTAAACCTTCCATCGGTTGATCTTCAGGTTCCTGAGATGTGGAACCTGTGGATTCAACCAACCATGGATTGAAAATATTCAAAAAAGAAAAATTTCACAAAACTTGTATTTGCCATGCACCAGCAACTATTTACACAGAAGTTAAATTGTATTAGGTATTAAGTAATCTGTTGTTATTCAGTCACTAAGTTGTATCCAACTCTTCTGCAACCCCATGGAATATAGCCCAGCAGATCCTCTGTCCACGGGATTTCCCAGGCAAGAATACTGGAGTGGGTTGCCATTTCCTTCTCCAGGTGATCCTCCCAACCCAAGGATCGAACACACATCTCCAGCATTGCAGGCAGATTCTTTACCACGGAGCCACCAGAAAAGCCCACAGGTAATCTAGGTAAGATCTGAAGTATAGGTTATAGGCAAATACTACACCACGTTACATAAGAGACTTGAGCATCTGAAGACTCTGGTATTTGCAGGGGATCCTGGAACCAATCTCCCGGAGATACCGAAGGGCAACTGTAAAATAGACCATTACACTCTGCAACTGTTCATACGGCACTATTCATATGATCTGATTTCTTTTTAAACGGTGGCTTCTGGAGTTGTAAAACTCAGCAAACCTGAAAAGGTGAGAAATTAGAAACTATTCTAAATCTAAATCTGATATCCAGCTCCTATCAAGAAACATAACTGAGAGATATATGTTCCACTTACCTAGTAATCAAAAGAAATAAATTAAAACAGCTTGGTACCCTTTTTTCCAGAATAATAAGGAAATATTTTTAAAAGTACAGTATCCAATAATGATAAGAGTTCTGTGAAATTTGCACTACTATTTCTCGGTAACATTATAAATTAGTACCTGCTTTATAAAATAATCAGGTTCCTTGTACACTGCTGGTGAGAATGTGAAATGACACAGCCACTATGGAAAACAGTATGGCAGTTTCTCAAAAAATTAAACACAGAATTACCATATGATCCAGCAATTCCACTTCTGAATATATACCCAAAAGAACTGAAAGCAGTGACTGGAACACATATATTTATACACATGTTCATAGCATTATTCACAATAGTGAAAAGGTGGAAGCAAAAGTGTCTATCAACAAATGAATAGGCTGGTAGGTTTAGTTGCTCAGTCATGTCCAACTCTTTCACAACCCCATGGGCTATAGCCCACCAGGCCCCTCTGTCCTTGGGACTCTCTGGGCAAGAATACTGGAGTGGGTTGCCATTTCCTTCTCCAGGGGATCTTCCCGATCCAGGGGTCGAACCTAGGTCTCCTGCATTGCTGGCAGACTCTTTGCCAACTAAGCCACCTCAACAGATGAATGGATAAACAAAATATGGTATATACATGCAATGAAATAATATTTAGCCTTAAAAAGGAAGAAGATTCTGACACATGCGTCACAATTGGTGAAGACATAATTCCTTGGTGGCACAGTGGCTAAGAATCTGCCTCCCAATGCAGGGGACATGGGTTCAAACCCTGGTCTGGGAACATTCCTCATGCCTCAGAGCAACTAAGCCTGTACACAACCACTAAGCCCGTGCTCTAGACCTTGTAAGCCATAACTACTGAAGCCTGTGCATCTAGAGCTTGTGCTCCGCAACAAGAGAAGCCACTGTAATGAGAAACCTGCACATCACCAACTAGAGGGTAGCCCCAGCTCGCTGCAACTAGAGAAAGCCCGTGCAGCAATGAAGACCCTGTGCAACCAAAAATAAACAAATAAATCTGTAAAAAAAAAAAAAAAATGGGTGAAGACATTACACTAAATGAAAGAAACCAGTCACCAAAGGACAGATAGATGATTCTCCTATATGAGGTACCCAAAGTAGTCAAGTCCATAGAGACAGAAAGTAGAATAATGGCTGCTGGGGGCTGGGGGGAGGGAGAATAGGGAGTTAGTGTTGAATGGGTACAAAGTACAGTTCTGGAAGATAAAACAAATGGTGGTGATGGCTGTATAACAATATGAAAGTACTGTACACTAAAAATGGTTAACATGGTAAATTTTATGTATATTTTACCAAATTTTTTTTTTAAAAAGAGTAACGATTTTAGGTGCAAAAAACTAAAGTAGTTAAAAACCCTTATCAACAGTCACAAAGGAATTCAAACTATTTCAGCTAGAATCCCATTTCTAGAACTCTATCTAAAGCAATCATTCAAATGAAGGAAGAATCTATATGCATCAGATGTTCATCCTCAAATTAGAAGAAAATCTAAAAGTTCACCAAGAAGATAGGAAAATAGTTATATGTACTATGATCCATTCTCTCTGTTGACAGGAAAAAGGTAGGAATTAGAATACACTGTACCCTATGATTATGACTATGTAAACACATGCCTGAAAGAGAATGCCTGGAAAAGAAAACTCATGTTAACAGTAGTTCTATTAGGGGATGGGGGATGGGACAGGAATACACATATAATCCCATTACCCTATTTTCCAAAAGTTATGTCATGCTACTTTTCAAAATAAAATTTTAAAAAGTATATTAAAACAAGTGCCCTTACGTTTGCAAACGATTATAAGTCTCTTTCCAAAAGGAACGGTAATGTTTCATTAAGATTCTATTTAATACTACCCACCCATAAAAAAGAACAAAATAATGCCATTTTCAGGAACATGGATGCAACTAGAGATTATCATAGTAAGTGAAGTAAGTCAGAAAGAGAAAGACAAATACTCTATGACATCACTTATACGTGGTATCTAAAACATGACACAAATGAACCTATCTATGAAATAGAAACAGAATCAGGGACATAGAGATAGAATGCCAAGGGGGAGGGCAGTGGGAGAGGGTTGGACTGGTATATATAGACTAGAGAAACAACAAGGTCCTACTGTATAGCACAGGAAACTATATTCAATATCTTGTGATAAACCATAATGGAAAAGAAAATGAAAAAGAGTGTATATAAATATATAACTGAATCACTTTGCTATACAAAAGTAATTGACACAACATTGTAATTCAACTATACTTCAATAAAAAATAAGTTGGGACGTCCCTGGACATCCAGTGGTTAAGACTCCATGCTTTCACTGCAAGGGATATAGGTTCAATCCCCGGTTGGGGAACCAGGATCCCCCATGCTGCACAGCAGAGCCAGAAAAAATTAAAAAAGAAAAAGATTCCATTGACATATACTGTCAAATTCATATGCCAAATGAATTTTCAACTCCATAAGGTTTATATAGTTTTTGCTTTTTTGAAAGGCTATGTAGAAAAAATTTTAAATATATATTTCTGATATATGATATAAATTTGTTAAAGTGGGATACAAATGAATAGATACATTATGATTATGGCAATGTAAAAACATGCATATACAGAAGCTGGAATAAAAGAAACAATAATGGTAGGATTGTGGGTTTCTAAATTTTTTTCTAATTTCAGCAGCTTAAAAACTACGTATTTTTTAACTGAATGGGAATGAAACAGTAGGCTATGTATATAATGTTTAGATTGTTGATAAAACTAAAGTGGGGCATCTCATAGCTTTCACATGAGAATGTAATCACAATGACTTTTTCTCTATCAATAACTTAAAACTAAAAGTAAATTCTGAAAAATTGCTACATACCTGATGTGTGTTGAGTGAAGGAGTCTTTCTAGTGGTTCATGTTTAGCAGAACTATACAGGAGTGACTTAGGATTAGTGATAAGAACCACAGGCCACTCGCCAAAGATCAAATCTGCAAAGCTAAAGAGGTCATGATCAAAAGCAAAGATCCGGTACCTAGAGACCAGAGAACAATGAGGTAATTTAGTCATTTCATATTTTAAGAGGGACTGAAGGATAAAAACAGAACAAAGGTAAAAATATAAAATCATACTTTCTGAGATTATTTATTGGAATGCAGAGTAAATAATATTGTTCCTCTTTCTTTCCTTGTACCTTTCACTTTTACATTTTGTCATTTGTGACATTTGTCACAACAACTGGGATCTGACTGAAACAATGAATTTTCACTGTGTCCTAAAATCATGCCTGGTGTATAGCATGTACTCTTAATTTTTAAATAAATGTTTATTGAATTAAATCATTTGATTTCTATACTTTAAGACTATTTTGAACCTAAAATATTCGTCATAAGCCTAACATCTAACATTCTTTATCCTGTCAACAATGCTACATAAAATATTAAAATGAGCACAATTAGAAACGTTTAATTCTTCTTTAAAACATTTATTTCTATAATTTCAAAGAAAATAGCAAAAGTTAAGTGGTTTTGATTTTCTAAATGCACATTGAAAGGTATTCATTAAAGAGTAAGCAAAGTTTTGTATTTTCTAACTTTTAAAACTGAGGAGAAAAATGATTAGCTATGGCAGAAGCAATAGTGCTCACCAAATATTCCACGTGCTCCCCTGCATTTCCCAGTCTCCCTGGTATTAGGTTGGGACCATGTGACTAGTTCTGGCCAATGGGCGGTGAACAGAAGTGACATATATCACACTTCTGGTCCAAAGTACTTAAGAGTGGGTATGAGTTCTCCATGCTCTCTTCCCTGCCCTGGAATTGAGGTGTTGAAATAGTCACGTTATAAGATGGAGGAAGTCTGAATCCCAGAGTGACCCTGTGGCTGCGAGTTTCCCCGACTCATACTATGAGTCATACTCCCAGTATGAGTTTACAAAAATGAAAAAAAAAAAAAAAAAAACTAAACATCTGTTGGGTTAAGCCACTGATATTTCTAGATTTATCTGCATACACAACAAAGCCTAGTCTATTATTACTAATATACTAACTGTTTTTAAAAACTCTTCTAGGGAATTTCCTAGCAGTCCATTGGCTAAGACTCTGCACTTTCTTTTGGTGAGGGCAGAGGTTCAGTCTCTAGTTGGGAAACTAGGATCCCACAGGCAACACAGTGAAGCTGGAAAAAAAAAAACTCTTCTATTGTGCTAATACATAATATTAGGGCAAGACGGCTGGATGGCATCACTGAGTCAATAGACATGAATTTGAGCAAGTTCCAGGAGATGGTGAAAGACAGGGAAGCCTGGCGTGCTGCAGTCAGTCTATGGGGTCACAAAGAGTTGGATATGACTGAGTGACTAAACAATACATAATAAAATTTAAATATTAATAAGGGCAGATAAAGGTTAGTTTCTTTCAGTAAGACAAACTCTAGATAAAACCCTAGGGTGGAACACAGGAGAGCAGGTGGGAAGTGAAAGAAAGGAAATGGTTTCATAATTAACATGACTTAACTTGTAACTGTAGCATATATAAGAAATCAAGAAGTTGAACAAGGTTTAGGAAGGCTACCTTGTAAAAAGCAATTCTAGTCCAGCCCACAGCCTCACTATCGTGAACAGGCAGGTCTTAGTTCAAAGTAATTACAGCTGCCAACTAATTAAGGGCTTCAAGCTTAACTCTTACACAGTTTCCAGAAATGCCAACTGAAATGAATAAGTACTTTCCAAGATATAGAACAGCTGTTTAATTAACAGTGAAGTGAAAGTCTCTCAATCGTGTCCGACTCTTTGTGACCCCATAGACTACAGAGTCCATGGAATTCTCCAGGCAGGAATACTGGAGTGGGTAGCCTTTCCCTTCTCCAGGGAATCTTCCCAAGCCAGGGATCGAACCCAGGTCTCCCACATTGCAGGCGGATTCTTTACCAGCTGAGCCATGAGGGAAGCCCAACGGAAGTACAGTTGACCCTTGAACAATGCAGGGGCTAGGGGCACCAACCCTCAAGCAGTCGAAAATCTGAGTATGACTTCCCAGTCAGACCCCCATAACCTCGGTTCTGCTTCTATGGATTCAACTAACCACGGATTGTGAGGTACTGTAGTAAGTACTTTGTGAAAAAAAATCTGAGTATATGTTCAGTTCAGTTCAGTCGTTCAGTCATGTCCCACTCTTTGTGACCCCATGAATCGCAGCACGCCACGCCTCCCTGTCCATCACCAACTCCTGGAATTTACTCAAACACATGTCCATCGAGTTGGTGATGCCATCCAGCCATCTCATTCTCTGTCATCCTCTTCTCCTCCTGCCCCCAATCCCTCCCAGCATCAGGGTCTTTTCCAATGAGTCAACTCTTCGCATGAGGTGGCCAAAGGATTGGAGTTTCAGCTTCAACATCAATGAAGTAGTCCTTCCAATGAACACCCAGGACTGATCTGCTTTAGGATGGACTGGCTGGATCTCCTTGCAGTCCA